>NW_028165943.1:87500-198331 GCF_964263955.1 Coregonus lavaretus | reverse complement strand
TCCTCAATGAAATGATAAAATATACAGACCACACATTTCAATTAGCTATACTTAAACTCTTTAACATCATCCTTAGCTCTGGCATCTTCCCCAATATCTGGAACCCAGGACTGATCACCCCAATCCACAAAAGTGGAGACAAATTTGACCCCAATAACTACCGTGGGATATGCAACAGCAACCTTGGGAAAATCCTCTGCATTATCATTAATAGCAGACTAGTTCATTTCCTCAGTGAAAACAATGTACTGAGCAAATGTCAAATTGGCTTTTTACCAAATTACCGTACGACAGACCACGTATTCACCCTGCACACCCTAATTGACAAACAAACAAACCAAAACAAAGGCAAAGTCTTCTCATGCTTTGTTGATTTCAAAAAAAGCTTTTGACTCAATTTGGCATGAGGGTCTGCTATACAAATTGATGGAAAGTGGGGTTGGGGGAAAAACATACGACATTATAAAATCCATGTACACAAACAACAAGTGTGCGGTTAAAATTGGCAAAAAACACACACATTTCTTTCCACAGGGCCGTGGGGTGAGACAGGGATGCAGTTTAAGCCCCACCCTCTTCAACATACAGTGGGGAGAACAAGTATTTGATACACTACCGATTTTGCAGGTTTTCCTACTTACAAAGCATATAGAGGTCTGTAATTTTTATCATAGGTACACTTCAACTATGAGAGACAGAATCTAAAACAAAAATCCAGAAAATCACATTGTATGATTTTTAAGTAATTCATTTGCATTTTATTGCATGACATAAGTATTTGATACATCAGAAAAGCAGAACTTAATATTTGGTACAGAAACCTTTGTTTGCAATTACAGAGATCATACGTTTCCTGTAGGTCTTGACCAGGTTTGCACACACTGCAGCAGGGATTTTGGCCCACTCCTCCATACAGACCTTCTCCAGATCCTTCAGGTTTCGGGGCTGTCGCTGGGCAATACAGATTTTCAGCTCCCTCCAAAGATTTTCTATTGGGTTCAGGTCTGGAGACTGGGTAGGCCACACCAGGACCTTGAGATGCTTCTTACGGAGCCACTCCTTATTTGCCCTGGCTGTGTGTTTCGGGTCGTTGTCATGCTGGAAGACCCAGCCACGACCCATCTTCAATGCTCTTACTGAGGAGGTTGTTGGCCAAGATCTCGCGATACATGGCCCCATCCATCCTCCCCTCAATACGGTGCAGTCGTCCTGTCCCCTTTGCAGAAAAGCATCCCCAAAGAATGATGTTTCCACCTCCATGCTTCACGGTTGGGATGGTGTTCTTGGGGTTGTACTCATTCTTCTTCTTCCTCCAAACACGGCGAGTGGAGTTTAGACCAAATAGCTATATTTTTGTCTCATCAGACCACATGACCTTCTCCCATTCCTCCTCTGGATCATCCAGATGGTCATTGGCAAACTTCAGATGGGCCTGGACATGCGCTGGCTTGAGCAGGGGGACCTTGCGTGCGCTGCAGGATTTTAATCCATGACGGCGTAGTGTGTTACTAATGGTTTTCTTTGAGACTGTGGTCCCAGCTCTCTTCAGGTCATTGACCAGGTCCTGCCGTGTAGTTCTGGGCTGATCCCTCACCTTCCTCATGATCATTGATGCCCCACGAGGTGAGATCTTGCATGGAGCCCCAGACCGAGGGTGATTGACCGTCATCTTGAACTTCTTCCATTTTCTAATAATTGCGCCAACAGTTGTTGCCTTCTCACCAAGCTGCTTGCCTATTGTCCTGTAGCCCATCCCAGCCTTGTGCAGGTCTACAATTTTATCCCTGATGTCCTTGCACAGCTCTCTGGTCTTGGCCATTGTGGAGAGGTTGGAGTCTGTTTGATTGAGTGTGTGGACAGGTGTCTTTTATACAGGTAACGAGTTCAAACAGGTGCAGTTAATACAGGTAATGAGTGGAGAACAGGAGGGCTTCTTAAAGAAAAACGAACAGGTCTGTGAGAGCCGGAATTCTTACTGGTTGGTAGGTGATCAAATACTTATGTCATGCAATAAAATGCAAATGCATTACTTAAAAATCATACAATGTGATTTTCGGGATTTTTGAGATTCCATCTCTCACAGTTGAAGTGTACCTATGATAAAAAGTACAGACCTCTACATGCTTTGTAAGTAGGAAAACCTGCAAAATCGGCAGTGTATCAAATACTTGTTCTCCCCACTGTATATATCAACGAATTGGCGAGGGCACTAGAACAGTCTGCAGCACCCGGCCTCACCCTACTAGAATCTGAAGTCAAATGAGTTCTGTTTGCTGACGATCTGGTGCTTCTGTCACCAACCAAGGAGGGCCTACAGCAGCACCTAGATCTTCTGCACAGATTCTGTCAGACCTGGGCCCTGACAGTAAATCTCAGTAAGACAAAAATAATGGTGTTCCAAAAAAGGTCCAGTTGCCAGGACCACAAATACAAATTCCATCTAGACACCGTTGCCCTAGAGCACACAAAAAACTATACATACCTCGGCCTAAACATCAGCGCCACAGGTAACTTCCACAAAGCTGTGAACGATCTGAGAGACAAGGCAAGAAGGGCCTTCTATGCCATCAAAAGGAACATAAAATTTGACATACCAATTAGGATCTGGCTAAAAATACTTGAATCAGTTATAGAACCCATTGCCCTTTATGGTTCTGAGGTCTGGGGTCCGCTCACCAACCAAGAATTCACAAAATGGGACAAACACCAAATTGAGACTCTTCTCTATTCTGCAAAAAATATCCTCCGTGTACAACAAAAAACACCAAATAATGCATGCAGAGCAGAATTAGGCCGATACCCGCTAATGATCAAAATCCAGAAAGAGCCGTTAAATTCTATAACCACTTAAAAGGAAGCGATTCCCAAACCTTCCATAACAAAGCCATCACCTACAAAGAGATTAACTTGGAGAAGAGCCCACTAAGTAAGCTGGTCCTGGGACTCTGTTCACAACAAACAGACCCCACAGAGCCCCAGGACAACAACAACAACAACAACAACACAATTAGACCCAACCAAATCATGAGAAAACAGAAAGAGAATTACTTGACACATTGGAAAGAATTAACAAAAAAACAGAGCAAACTAGAATGCTATTTGGCTCTAAACAGAGAGTACACATTGGCAGAATACCTGACCACTGTGACTGACCCAAACTTAAGGAAAGCTTTGACTATGTACAGACTCAGTGAGCATAGCCTTGCTATTGAGAAAGGCCGCCGTAGGCAGACCTGGCTCTCAAGAGAAGACAGGCTATTTGCACACTGCCCACAAAATAAGGTGGAAACTGAGCTGCACTTCCTAACCTCCTGCCAAATGTATGACCATATTAGAGACACATATTTCCCTCAGATTACAGAGATCCACAAAGAATTCGAAAACAAACCCAATTTTGATAAACTCCCTTATCTACTGGGTGAAAAACCACAGTGTGCCATCACAGCAGCAAGATTTGTGACCTGTTGCACAAGAAAAGGGCAACCAGTGAAGAACAAACACCATTGTAAATACAACCCATATTTATGTTTATTTATTTTCCCATTTGTACTTTAACTATTTTCACATTGTTACAACACTGTCTATTTATACATAATATTACATTTGAAATGTCTTTATTCTTTTGGAACTTCTGAGTGTAATGTTTACTGTTAATATTTATTGTTTATTTCACTTTTGTTTACTATCTACTTCACTTGCTTTGGCAATGTTAACATACGTTTCCCATGCCAATAAAGCCCTTAAATTGAAATTGAAATTGAAATTGAATTGAGAGAGAGCGAGAGAGAGAGAGAGAGAGAGAGAGAGAGAGAGAGAGAGAGAGAGAGAGAGAGAGAGAGAGAGAGAGAGAGAGAGAGAGAGAGAGAGAGAGAGAGAGAGAGAGAGAGAGAGAGAGAGAGAGAGAGAGAGAGAGAGAGAGAGAGAGAAGATAGAGACAGCAGTCTGAGGGCCTGTGGCTGTTGGTTAATGACAGGTTAGCTGAAAGACCAAAGCAAACCGTTTCATTATTAGAGGAGAGGTGACATGCTGAGTGTGTGTCTCTTCTCTATGTCTCTCAGTGTGTCTGTTCTCTATGTCTCTCAGTGTGTCTGTTCTCTATGTCTCTCAGTGTGTCTGTTCTCTATGTCTCTCAGTGTGTCTGTTCTCTATGTCTCTCAGTGTGTCTGTTCTCTATGTCTCTCAGTGTGTCTGTTCTCTATGTCTCTCAGTGTGTCTGTTCTCTATGTCTCTCAGTGTGTCTGTTCTCTATGTCTCTCAGTGTGTCTGTTCTCTGTCTCTCAGTGTGTCTGTTCTCTATGTCAGTGTCTGTTCTCTATGTCTCTCAGTGTGTCTGTTCACTATATCTCTCAATGTGTATGTTCTCTATGTCTCTCAGTGTGTGTCTATGTCTCTTCTGTATCGCAGTCACTCTATCTAGGTTTCTGTCTGTCTGTCTGTCTGTCCCTCTATGTGTCTCTCTTTTTTCTCTCTGCCTGTATCAATTGTATCACTCTCACTCCTTTATCTGTCTCTCTCGCTGTCTGTCTTTCTGTCTCTTGCTTTCTGTCTGTCTGTCTGTCTGTCTGTCTGTCTGTCTGTCTGTCTGTCTGTCTGTCTGTCTGTCTGTCTGTCTGTCTGTCTGTCTGTCTGTCTGTCTGTCTGTCTGTCTGTGTCTCACTCCTTTATCTGTCTCTCACGCTGTCTGTCTTTCTGTCTGTCTGTCTCTCACTCTGTCTGTCTGTCTGTCTGTCTGTCTGTCTCTCACTTTCTGTCTGTCTGTCTGTCTCTCACTCTCCCTTGAAAGTGCTTGAATGTGTGTGTGTGTGTGCGCGCTTGGACATGCATGCGTGACTTTGCCTTCGTGTTTGTGTCTCCCTGTGTGTGTGTGTGTGTATGTGTGTGTGTGTGTGTGTGTATAAATAAAATAAAATAAAATAAAATAAAATGTTATTTGTCACATACACGTGTTACAGCAGATGTTATTGCGGGTGTAGCGAAATGCTTGTGCTTCTAGCTCCGACAGTACAGTAATATCTAACAATTTCACAACATACAGTGGATATAAAAAGTCTACACACTCCTGTTAAAATGCCAGGTTTTTGTGATGTAAAAGAAAGAGACAAAGATAAATCATGTCAGAACTTTTTCCACCTTTAATGTGACCTATAATGTGAACAATTCAATTGAAAAACAAACTGAAATCGTTGAGGGGGAAAAATTAAAAATTAAAAACTCACAATAACCTGGTTGCATAAGTGTGCACACCCTTAAACTAATACTTTGTTGAAGCACCTTTTGATTTTATTACAGCACTCAGTCTTTTTGGGTAGGAGTCTAATAGCATGGCACATCTTGACATGGCAATATTTGCCCACTCTTCTTTGAAAAAGCGCTCCAAATCTGTCAGATTGCGAGGACATCTCCTGTGCACAGCCCTCTTCAGATCACCCCAGAGACGTTCAATTGGATTCAGGTCTGGGCTGTGGCTGGGCCATTCCAAAACGTTAATCTTCTTCTGGTGAAGCCATGCTTTTGTGGATTTGGATGTGTGCTTTGGGTCGTTGTCATGCTGAAAGGTGAACTTCATCTTCAGCTTTCTAACGGACGCCTGAAGGTTTTGTGCCAAAATTGCCTGGTATTTGGAACTGTTCATAATTCCCTCCACCCTGACTAAGGCCCCGGTTCCAGCTAAAGAAAAACAGCCCCAAAGCATGATGCTGCCACCATCATGCTTCACTGTGGGAATGGTGTTCTTTGGGTGATGTGCAGTGTTGTTTTTGCGCCAAACATACCTTTTGGAATTATGGCCAAAAAGTTCAACCTTGGTTTCATCAGACCATAACACATTTTCCCACGTGCTTTTGGGGGACTTGATGTTTGTTTTTGCAAACTTCAGCCAGGCTTGGATGTTTTTCTTTGTAAGAAAAGGCTTCCGTCTTGCCACCCTACCCCATAGTCCATTCATATGAAGAATACGGGAGATTGTTGTCACATGTAGCACACAGCCAGTACTTGCCAGAAATTCCTGCAGTTCCTTTAATGTTGCAGTAGGCCCCTTGGAAGCCTCCCTGACCAGTTATCTTCTAGTCTTTTCATACATTTTGGAGGGATGTCCAGTTCTTGGTGATGTCTCTGTTGTGCCATATTTTCTCCACTTGATGATGACGGTCTTCACGGTGTTCCATGGTATATGTAATGCTTTGGAAATTATTTTGTACCCTTCTCCTGACTGATATCTTTCAACAATGAGATCCCTCTGATGCTTTGGAAGCTCTCTGCGGACCATGGCTTTTGCTCTGAGATGCAACTAAGAAAATGTCAGGAAAATCCTACTAGAACAGCTGAACTTTATTTGTGATTAATCAGAGTCACTTTAAATGATGGCAGGTGTGTAATGACTTCTATTTAACATGAGTTTGAATGTGATTGGTTAATTCTGAACACAGCCACATCCCCAGTTATAAGAGGGTGTGCACACTTATGCAACCAGGTTATTGTAAGGTTTTTATTTTTCCCCCTTGAAGATTTCAGTTTGTTTTTCAATTGAATTGTTCACATTATAGGTCACATTAACAGTGGAAAAAGTTCTGACATGATTTATCTTTGTCTCATTCTTTTACATCACAAAAACCTGGCATTTTAACAGGGGTGTGTAGACTTGTAATATCGACTGTATACCCAATACACACAAATCTAAGTAAGGAACACTTTCTGAGCTAATAATGTAAAAAAAGAACACATCTTCGTTGGCGCCAGGTCTAGAAACCATGTGTGAGGGGCAGGGTGTCTTTCTTTCCTCTTACCCATTGTCACCAGATGTCACTTCATGGGAACAGAGTGAAACAATGGTCACCACAAGCAAAATGTAAATTGCCTGGGGACAGGGAGAAGTCACTCTCTTCCAACAGGTTTCCATCACCTACAGGGTGTGTGTGTGTGTGTGTGTGTGTGTGTGTGTGTGTGTGTGTGTGTGTGTGTGTGTGTGTGTGTGTGTGTGTGTGAGTGAGTGTTTGTGTATGCATGCATTATCGTGCATATGCGTGTGTGTGTGTGCATGCAGATCTGTGTGTAACAGGTCTTCTGAGGTCTCTTTCAGAGTTAAAACAACAACTGTGGAGATAAACAACCAGCCAGGATTCTGAAGCAGGAAGAGAGTCAGACTGGAAATAGAGTCAGAAGGAAAATAGAGTTAGAATGAAAATGAAGTCAGAATGAAAATGCGAGCTGTAGCCTAGCAGCAGAGTATTTGGGACTGGAGCTGTAGCCTAGCAGCAGAGTATTTGGGACTGGAGCTGTAGCCTAGCAGCAGAGTATTTGGGACTGGAGCTGTAGCCTAGCAGCAGAGTATTTGGGACTGGAGCTGTAGCCTAGCAGCAGAGTATTTGGGACTGGAGCTGTAGCCTAGCAGCAGAGTATTTGGGACTGGAGCTGTAGCCTAGCAGCAGAGTATTTGGGACTGGAGCTGTAACCTAGAAGCAGAGTATTTGGGACTGGAGCTGTAGCCTAGCAGCAGAGTATTGGGGACTGGAGCTGTAGCCTAGCAGCAGCGTATTGGGTACTGGAGCTGTAGCCTAGCAGCAGAGTATTTGGGACTGGAGCTGTAACCTAGAAGCAGAGTATTTGGGACTGGATCTGTAGCCTGGCAGCAGAGTATTGGGGACTGGAGCTGTAGCCTAGCAGCAGAGTATTTGGGACTGGAGCTGTAGCATAGCAGCAGAGTATTTGGGACTGGAGCTGTAGCCTAGAAGCAGAGTATTTGGGACTGGAGCTGTAGCCTAGCAGCAGAATATTTGGGACTGGAGCTGTAGCCTAGCAGCAGAGTAATTGGGACTGGAGCTGTAGCCTAGCAGCAGAGTATTTGGGACTGGAGCTGTAACCTAAAAGAGTATTTGGGACTGGAGCTGTAGCCTAGCAGCAGAGTATTGGGGACTGTAGCTGGAGCCTAGCAGCAGAGTATGGGGGACTGGAGCTGTAGCCTAGCAGCAAAGTATTTGTGACTGGAACTGTAGCCTAGAAGCATAATATTTGGGACTGGAGCTGTAGCCTAGCAGCAGAGTATTTGGGACTGTAGCTGTAGCCTAGCAGCAGAGTATTGGGACTGAAGCTGTAGCCTAGCAAATTAGTATTGGGGACTGGAGCTGTAGCCTAGCAGCAGAGTATTGGGGACTGGAGCTGTAGCCTAGCAGCAGAGTATTTGGGACTGGAGCTGTAGCCTAGCAGCAGAGTATTTGGGACTGGAGCGGTAGCCTAGCAGCAGAGTATTTGGGACTGTAGCTGTAGCCTAGCAGCAGAGTATTTGGGACTTGAGCTGTAGCCTAGCAGCAGAGTATTTGGGACTGGAGCTGTAACCTAGCAGCAGAGTATTTGGGACTGGAGCTGTAGCCTAGCAGCAGAGTATTGGGGACTGTAGCTGGAGCCTAGCAGCAGAGTATTGGGGACTGGAGCTGTAGCCTAGCAGCAGAGTATTGGGGACTGGAGCTGTAGCCTAGCAGCAGAGTATTGGGGACTGGAGCTGTAGCCTAGCAGCAGAGTATTGGGAACTAGAGCTGTAGGCTAGCAGCAGAATATTTGGGACTGGAGCTGTAGCCTAGCAGCAGAGTATTGGGGACTGGAGCTGGAGCCTAGCAGCAGAGTATTTGGGACTGGAGCTGTAGCCTAGCAGCAGAGTAATTGGGACTGGAGCTGTAGCCTAGCAGCAGAGTATTTGGGACTGGAGCTGTAACCTAGCAGCAGAGTATTTGGGACTGGAGCTGTAGCCTAGCAGCAGAGTATTGGGGACTGTAGCTGGAGCCTAGCAGCAGAGTATTGGGGACTGGAGCTGTAGCCTAGCAGCAGAGTATTGGGGACTGGAGCTGTAGCCTAGCAGCAGAGTATTGGGGACTGGAGCTGTAGCCTAGCAGCAGAGTATTTGGGACTGGAGCTGTGGCCTAGCAGCAGAATATTTGGGTCTGGAGCTGTAGCCTAGCAGAAGAGTATTTGGGACTGGAGCTGTAGCCTAGCAGTAGAGTATTGGGGACTGGAGCTGTAGCCTAGCAGCAGAGTATTGGGGACTGGAGCTGTACCCTAGCAGCAGAGTATTGGGAACTAGAGCTGTAGGCTAGCAGTAGAGTATTGGGGACTGGTGCTGTAGCCTAGCAGCATAATATTTGGGACTGGATATGTAGCCTAGCAGCAGAGTATTTGGGACTGGAGCTGTAGACTAGCAGCAGAGTATTTGGGACTGGAGCTGTAGCCTAGCAGCAGAGTATTGGGGACTAGAGCTGTAGGCTATCAGCAGAGTTTGGGGACTGGAGCTGTAGCCTATTAGCAGAGTATTGGGGACTGGAGCTGGAGCCTAGCAGCAGAGTATTTGGGACTGGAGCTGTAGCCTAGCAGCAGAGTATAGGGGACTGGAGCTGTAGCCTAGCAGCAGAGTATTTTGGACTGGAGCTGTAACCTAGCAGCAGAGTATTTGGGACTGGAGCTGTAGCCTAGCAGCAGAATATTTGGGACTGGAGCTGTAGCCTAGCAGCAGAGTATTGGGGACTGAAGCTGTAGCCTAGCAGCTGAGTATTTGGGACTGGAGCTGTAGGCTAGTAGCAGAGTATTGGGGACTGGAGCTGTAGCCTAGCATTAGAGTATTGGGGACTGGAGCTGTAGCCTAGCAGCAGAGTATTTGGGACTGGAGCTGTATCCTAGCAGTAGAATATTTGGGACTGGATCTGTAGCCTAGCAGCAGAGTATTTGGATAAAAGCGTCTGCTAAATAGCATATTATTTGGGACTGGAGCTGTAGCCTAGCAGCAGAGTATTTGGGACTGGAGCTGTAGCCTAGCAGCAGAATATTAGGGACTGGAGCATAGCCTAGCAGCAGAGTATTGGGGACTGAAGCTGTAGCCTAGCAGCAGAGTTTTTGGGACTAGAGCAGTAGCCTACTAACAGAGTTTTGGGGACTGGAGCTGTAGCCTAGCAGCAGAGTATTTGGGACTGGAGCTGTAGCCTAGCAGCAGATAATTTGGGACTGGAGCTGTAGCCTAGCAGCAGAATATTTGGGACTGGAGCTGTAGCCTAGCAGTAGAGTATTGGGGACTGGAGCTGGAGCTTAGCAGCAGAGTATTTGGGACTGGAGCTGTAGCCTAGCAGCACAATATTTGGGACTGGAGCTGTAGCCTAGCAGTAAAGTATTTGGGACTGGAGCTGTAACCTAGCAGCAGAGTATTTGGGATTGGAGCTGTAGCCTAGCGCAGAATATTTGGGACTGGAGCTGTAGCCTAGCAGCAGAGTATTGGGGACTGAAGCTGTAGCCTAGCAGCAGAGTATTTGGGACTGGAGCTGTAGCCTAGCAGTAGAATATTTGGGACTGGATCTGTAGCCTAGCAGCAGAGTATTTGGATAAAGGCATCTGCTAAATAGCATATTATTTGGGACTGGAGCTGTAGCCTAGCAGCAGAGTATTTGGGACTGGAGCTGTAGCCTAGCAGCAGAGTATTGGGACTGGAGCTGTAGCCTAGCAACATAGTATTGGGGAGTGGAGCTGTAGCCTAGCAGCAGAGTATTTTGGGACTGAAGCTGTAGCCTAGCAGCAGAGTATTTGGGACTGGAGCTGTAGCCTAGCAGCAGAGTATTTGGGACTGGAGCTGTAGCCTAGCAGCAGAATATTTGGGACTGGAGCATAGCCTAGCAGCAGAGTATTGGGGACTGAAGCTGTAGCCTAGCAGCAGAGTATTTGGGACTAGAGCTGTAGCCTACTAACATAGTTTTGGGGACTGGAGCTGTAGCCTAGCAGCATAGTATTTGGGACTGGAGCTGTAGCCTAGCAGCAGAATATTTGGGACTGGAGCTGTAGCCTAGCAGCAGAGTATTGGGGACTGAAGCTGTAGCCTAGCAGCAGAGTATTTGGGACTGGAGCTGTAGCCTAGCAACATAGTATTGGGGAGTGGAGCTGTAGCCTAGCAGCAGAGTTTTTTGGGACTGGAGCTGTAGCCTAGCAGCAGATTATTTGGGACTGGAGCTGTAGCCTAGCAGCAGAATATTTGGGACTGGAGCATAGCCTAGCAGCAGAGTATTGGGGACTGAAGCTGTAGCCTAGCAGCAGAGTATTTGGGACTGGATCTGTAGCCTAGCAGCAGAATATTTGGGACTGGAGCTGTAGCCTAGCAGCAGAGTATTGGGGACTGAAGCTGTAGCCTAGCAGCAGAATATTTGGGACTGGAGCTGTAGGCTAGTAGCAGAGTATTGGGGACTGGAGCTGTAGCCTAGCAGTAGAGTATTGGGGACTGGAGCTGTAGCCTAGCAGCAGAGTATTTGGGACTGGAGCTGTATCCTAGCAGTAGAATATTTGGGACTGGATCTGTAGCCTAGCAGCAGAGTATTTTGGTAAAAGCGTCTGCTAAATAGCATATTATTTGGGACTGGAGCTGTAGCCTAGCAGCAGAGTATTTGGGACTGGAGCTGTAGCCTAGCAGCAGAATATTTGGGACTGGAGCATAGCCTAGCAGCAGAGTATTGGGGACTGAAGCTGTAGCCTAGCAGCAGAGTTTTTGGGACTAGAGCTGTAGCCTACTAACAGAGTTTTGGGGACTGGAGCTGTAGCCTAGCAGCAGAGTATTTGGGACTGGAGCTGTAGCCTAGCAGCAGAGTATTTGGGACTGGAGCTGTAGCCTAGCAGCAGAATATTTGGGACTGGAGCTGTAGCCTAGCAGTAGAGTATTGGGGACTGGAGCTGGAGCTTAGCAGCAGAGTATTTGGGACTGGAGCTGTAGCCTAGCAGCACAATATTTGGGACTGGAGCTGTAGGCTAGTAGCAGAGTATTGGGGACTGGAGCTGTAGCCTAGCAGTAGAGTATTGGGGACTGGAGCTGTAGCCTAGCAGCAGAGTATTTGGGACTGGAGCTGTATCCTAGCAGTAGAATATTTGGGACTGGAGCTGTAGCCTAGCAGCAGAATATTTGGGACTGGAGCATAGCCTAGCAGCAGAGTATTGGGGACTGAAGCTGTAGCCTAGCAGCAGAGTTTTTGGGACTAGAGCTGTAGCCTACTAACAGAGTTTTGGGGACTGGAGCTGTAGCCTAGCAGTAGAGTATTGGGGACTGGAGCTGTAGCCTAGCAGCAGAGTATTTGGGACTGGAGCTGTAGCCTAGCAGTATAATATTTGGGACTGGATCTGTAGCCTAGCAGCAGAGTATTTGGATAAAAGCGTCTGCTAAATAGCATATTATTTGGGACTGGAGCTGTAGCCTAGCAGCAGAGTATTTGGGACTGGAGCTGTAGCCTAGCAGCAGAATATTTGGGACTGGAGCATAGCCTAGCAGCAGAGTATTGGGGACTGAAGCTGTAGCCTAGCAGCAGAGTTTTTGGGACTAGAGCTGTAGCCTACTAACAGAGTTTTGGGGACTGGAGCTGTAGCCTAGCAGCAGAGTATTTGGGACTGGAGCTGTAGCCTAGCAGCAGAGTATTTGGGACTGGAGCTGTAGCCTAGCAGCAGAATATTTGGGACTGGAGCTGTAGCCTAGCAGTAGAGTATTGGGGACTGGAGCTGGAGCTTAGCAGCAGAGTATTTGGGACTGGAGCTGTAGCCTAGCAGCACAATATTTGGGACTGGAGCTGTAGCCTAGCAGCAAAGTATTTGGGACTGGAGCTGTAACCTAGCAGCAGAGTATTTGGGATTGGAGCTGTAGCCTAGCAGCAGAGTATTGGGGACTGAAGCTGTAGCCTAGCAGCAGAGTATTTGGGACTGGAGCTGTAGCCTAGCAGTAGAATATTTGGGACTGGATCTGTAGCCTAGCAGCAGAGTATTTGGATAAAGGCATCTGCTAAATAGCATATTATTTGGGACTGGAGCTGTAGCCTAGCAGCAGAGTATTTGGGACTGGAGCTGTAGCCTAGCAGCAGAGTATTGGGACTGGAGCTGTAGCCTAGCAACATAGTATTGGGGAGTGGAGCTGTAGCCTAGCAGCAGAGTTTTTTGGGACTGAAGCTGTAGCCTAGCAGCAGAGTATTTGGGACTGGAGCTGTAGCCTAGCAGCAGAGTATTTGGGACTGGAGCTGTAGCCTAGCAGCAGAATATTTGGGACTGGAGCATAGCCTAGCAGCAGAGTATTGGGGACTGAAGCTGTAGCCTAGCAGCAGAGTATTTGGGACTAGAGCTGTAGCCTACTAACAGAGTTTTGGGGACTGGAGCTTTGCCTAGCAGCAGAGTATTTGGGACTGGAGCTGTAGCATAGCAGCAGAGTATTTGGGACTGGAGCTGTAGCCAAGCAGCAGAATAATTGGGACTGGAGCTGTAGCCTAGCAACATAGTATTGGGGAGTGGAGCTGTAGCCTAGCAGCAGAGTTTTTTGGGACTGAAGCTGTAGCCTAGCAGCAGAGTATTTGGGACTGGAGCTGTAGCCTAGCAGCAGAGTATTTGGGACTGGAGCTGTAGCCTAGCAGCAGAATATTTGGGACTGGAGCATAGCCTAGCAGCAGAGTATTGGGGACTGAAGCTGTAGCCTAGCAGCAGAGTATTTGGGACTAGAGCTGTAGCCTACTAACAGAGTTTTGGGGACTGGAGCTTTGCCTAGCAGCAGAGTATTTGGGACTGGAGCTGTAGCAAAGCAGCAGAGTATTTGGGACTGGAGCTGTAGCCAAGCAGCAGAATAATTGGGACTGGAGCTGTAGCCTAGCAGCACAGTATTTGGGACTGGAGCTGTAGCCTAGCAGCAGAGTATTGGGACTAGAGCTGTAGCCTAGCAACAGAGTTTTGGGGACTGGAGCTTTAGCCTAGCAGCAGAGTATTTGGGACAGGAGCTGTAGCCTAGCAGCAGAGTATTGGGGACTGGAGCTGTAGCCTAGCAGCAGAGTATTTGGGACTGGAGCTGTAGCCTAGCAGCAGAGAATTTGGATAAAAGCGTCTGCTAAATAGCATATTATTTGGGACTGGAGCTGTAGCCTAGCAGCAGAGTATTTGGGACTGGAGCTGTAGCCTAGCAGCAGAATATTTGGGACTGGAGCATAGCCTAGCAGCAGAGTATTGGGGACTGAAGCTGTAGCCTAGCAGCAGAGTTTTTGGGACTAGAGCTGTAGCCTACTAACAGAGTTTTGGGGACTGGAGCTGTAGCGTAGCAGCAGAGTATTTGGGACTGGAGCTGTAGCCTAGCAGCAGAGTATTTGGGACTGGAGCTGTAGCCTAGCAGCAGAATATTTGGGACTGGAGCTGTAGCCTAGCAGTAGAGTATTGGGGACTGGAGCTGGAGCTTAGCAGCAGAGTATTTGGGACTGGAGCTGTAGCCTAGCAGCACAATATTTGGGACTGGAGCTGTAGCCTAGCAGCAAAGTATTTGGGACTGGAGCTGTAACCTAGCAGCAGAGTATTTGGGATTGGAGCTGTAGCCTAGCAGCAGAGTATTGGGGACAGAAGCTGTAGCCTAGCAGCAGAGTATTTGGGACTGGAGCTGTAGCCTAGCAGTAGAATATTTGGGACTGGATCTGTAGCCTAGCAGCAGAGTATTTGGATAAAGGCATCTGCTAAATAGCATATTATTTGGGACTGGAGCTGTAGCCTAGCAGCAGAGTATTTGGGACTGGAGCTGTAGCCTAGCAGCAGAGTATTGGGACTGGAGCTGTAGCCTAGCAACATAGTATTGGGGAGTGGAGCTGTAGCCTAGCAGCAGAGTTTTTTGGGACTGAAGCTGTAGCCTAGCAGCAGAGTATTTGGGACTGGAGCTGTAGCCTAGCAGCAGAGTATTTGGGACTGGAGCTGTAGCCTAGCAGCAGAATATTTGGGACTGGAGCATAGCCTAGCAGCAGAGTATTGGGGACTGAAGCTGTAGCCTAGCAGCAGAGTATTTGGGACTAGAGCTGTAGCCTACTAACAGAGTTTTGGGGACTGGAGCTTTGCCTAGCAGCAGAGTATTTGGGACTGGAGCTGTAGCCTAGCAGCAGAGTATTTGGGACTGGAGCTGTAGCCAAGCAGCAGAATAATTGGGACTGGAGCTGTAGCCTAGCAGCACAGTATTTGGGACTGGAGCTGTAGCCTAGCAGCAGAGTATTGGGACTAGAGCTGTAGCCTAGCAACAGAGTTTTGGGGACTGGAGCTTTAGCCTAGCAGCAGAGTATTTGGGACTGGAGCTGTAGCCTAGCAGCAGAGTATTGGGGACTGGAGCTGTAGCCTAGCAGCAGAGTATTTGGGACTGGAGCTGTAGCCTAGCAGCAGAGAATTTGGGATTGGAGCTGTAGCCTAGCAGCAGAGTATTGGGGACTGAAGCTGTAGCCTAGCAGCAGAGTATTTGGGACTGGAGCTGTAGCCTAGCAGTAGAATATTTGGGACTGGATCTGTAGCCTAGCAGCAGAGTATTTGGATAAAGGCATCTGCTAAATAGCATATTATTTGGGACTGGAGCTGTAGCCTAGCAGCAGAGTATTTGGGACTGGAGCTGTAGCCTAGCAGCAGAGTATTGGGACTGGAGCTGTAGCCTAGCAACATAGTATTGGGGAGTGGAGCTGTAGCCTAGCAGCAGAGTTTTTTGGGACTGAAGCTGTAGCCTAGCAGCAGAGTATTTGGGACTGGAGCTGTAGCCTAGCAGCAGAGTATTTGGGACTGGAGCTGTAGCCTAGCAGCAGAATATTTGGGACTGGAGCATAGCCTAGCAGCAGAGTATTGGGGACTGAAGCTGTAGCCTAGCAGCAGAGTATTTGGGACTAGAGCTGTAGCCTACTAACAGAGTTTTGGGGACTGGAGCTTTGCCTAGCAGCAGAGTATTTGGGACTGGAGCTGTAGCATAGCAGCAGAGTATTTGGGACTGGAGCTGTAGCCAAGCAGCAGAATATTTGGGACTGGAGCTGTAGCCTAGCAGTAGAGTATTGGGGACTGGAGCTGGAGCTTAGCAGCAGAGTATTTGGGACTGGAGCTGTAGCCTAGCAGCACAATATTTGGGACTGGAGCTGTAGCCTAGCAGCAAAGTATTTGGGACTGGAGCTGTAACCTAGCAGCAGAGTATTTGGGACTGGAGCTGTAGCCTAGCAGCAGAGAATTTGGGACTGGAGCTGTAGCCTATCAGCAGAGTATTGGGACTGGAGCTGTAGCCTAGCAGCAGAGTATTTGGGACTGGAGCTGT
The DNA here is from genome assembly GCF_964263955.1 of Coregonus lavaretus. Taxonomy (NCBI): domain Eukaryota; kingdom Metazoa; phylum Chordata; class Actinopteri; order Salmoniformes; family Salmonidae; genus Coregonus; species Coregonus lavaretus. Next base: position 182,280 of record NW_028165943.1, on the reverse strand, counting down.
AGCCTAGCAGCAGAATATTTGGGACTGGAGCTGTAGCCTAACAGTAGAGTATTGGGGACTGGAGCTGTAGCCTAGCAGCAGAGTATTTGGGACTGGAGCTGTAGCCTAGCAGCAGAATATTTGGGACTGGAGCTGTAGCCTAGCAGCAGAGTATTGGGACTGGAGCTGTAGCCTAGCAGCAGAGTATTTGGGACTGGAGCTGTAGCCTAGCAGCAGAGTATTTGGGACTGGAGCTGTAGCCTAGCAGCAGATTATTGGAGACTGGAGCTGGAGCCTAGCAGCAGAGTATTTGGGACTGGAGCTGTAGCCTAGCAGCAGTGTATTTGGGACTGGAGCTGTAGCCTAGCAGCAGAGTATTGGGGACTGGAGCTGTTGCCTAGCAGCAGAGTATTGGGGAGTGGAGCTGTAGCCTAGCAGCAGAGTTTTTTGGGACTGGAGCTGTAGCCTAGTAGCAGAGTATTTGGGACTGGAGCTGTAGCCTAGCAGCAGAATATTTGGGACTGGAGCATAGCCTAGCAGCAGAGTATTGGGGCCTGAAGCTGTAGCCTAGCAGCAGAGTATTTGGGACTGGATCTGTAGCCTAGCAGCAGAATATTTGGGACTGGAGCTGTAGCCTAGCAGCAGAGTATTGGGGACTGAAGCTGTAGCCTAGCAGCAGAGTATTTGGGACTGGAGCTGTAGGCTAGTAGCAGAGTATTGGGGACTGGAGCTTAGCTTAGCAGTAGAGTATTGGGGACTGGAGCTGTAGCCTAGCAGTAGAGTATTTGGGACTGGAGCTGTATCCTAGCAGTAGAATATTTGGGACTGGATCTGTAGCCTAGCAGCAGAGTATTTGGATAAAAGCGTCTGCTAAATAGCATATTATTTGGGACTGGAGCTGTAGCCTAGCAGCAGAGTATTTGGGACTGGAGCTGTAGCCTAGCAGCAGAATATTTGGGACTGGAGCTGTAGCCTAGCAGCAGAATATTTGGGACTGGAGCTGTAGCCTAGCAGCAGAATATTTGGGACTGGAGCATAGCCTAGCAGCAGAGTATTGGGGACTGAAGCTGTAGCCTAGCAGCAGAGTTTTTGGGACTAGAGCTGTAGCCTACTAACAGAGTTTTGGGGACTGGAGCTGTAGCCTAGCAGCAGAGTATTTGGGACTGGAGCTGTAGCCTAGCAGCAGAGTATTTGGGACTGGAGCTGTAGCCTAGCAGCAGAATATTTGGGACTGGAGCTGTAGCCTAGCAGTAGAGTATTGGGGACTGGAGCTGGAGCTTAGCAGCAGAGTATTTGGGACTGGAGCTGTAGCCTAGCAGCACAATATTTGGGACTGGAGCTGTAGCCTAGCAGCAAAGTATTTGGGACTGGAGCTGTAACCTAGCAGCAGAGTATTTGGGATTGGAGCTGTAGCCTAGCAGCAGAATATTTGGGACTGGAGCTGTAGCCTAGCAGCAGAGTATTGGGGACTGAAGCTGTAGCCTAGTAGCAGAGTATTTGGGACTGGAGCTGTAGCCTAGCAGTAGAATATTTGGGACTGGATCTGTAGCTGTCACGGTTTCGGCCGAGGCTGCCTCTCTCCCTTGTTCGGGCAGGCTTCGGCGTTCGTTGTCTCCGGAGTACTAGCTGCCACCGTTGTATGTTTCATGTTCGTTTGCTTTTGTCTGAGTGTTGTCACACCTGTTTTCAGTTAGTATCATTAGTGTCCTATTTAGTTCCCGTTGTGTGTGTCAGGTGTTGTGTATTATTGTTTGTTGTCAGACGTGTTTTCGCTCGGTTGAGCTTCTCTCCACTGCGCTGGAGTTATCTCACCTGTTTGTGCGCTGTTTGTTTTCCATTTCGCCTTCGTGCGTATTTCGCCTTCGGGCAAGTGTTGTCCGTTTGCCGTGTTTCGGCTCAATACAAGTCTATTGGATTATCAGTCTGCGTCCTGCATTTGATTCCGCCACTGCACCTACAGCACGCCTTGACAGAATAATACACCACCTATGGAATCAGCAGGAGCCGCAGCAGCCCAGGCGACTCTGGAGGACAGGGTCCGGGAGCAAGGGGACCAGATCCTGCAGATGGGGACCGCACTGCAGGAGGTGATCACCACCATCCGAGGCTGGGGGACGCCTCCACCGCCACCCTCCGTGCCAGCACCATCGGCCAGTCAGCCTAGTCCCGCACCAGAACCCCGAGGAGTCCGACTCTCGCTCCCGAGGGCTTACGAGGGGACCGCGTCCGGGTGCCAGGGTTTCCTTCTCCAGGTGGAGCTGTACCTGGCCACCGTGCATCCGGCGCCCTCGGGACATGAGAGCGTGTCCGCCCTGATCTCCTGCCTGTCCGGGAAGGCGTTGGAATGGGCCAACGCGGAGTGGAGGAGGATCGACGCGGACACCATCACGTACAACGAGTTCTCCCGCCGCTTCAAGGCGGTGTTTGACCATCCCCCGGAGGGGAAAGCGGCGGGGGAGCGTCTGGTCTTCCTCCGGCAGGGGAGGAGGAGTGCTCAGGAGTTCGCCCTCGAATTCCGTACTCTAGCGGCAGATGCAGGGTGGAATGATCGGGCCCTCGTCGATCACTACAGGTGTAGTCTGCGAGAGGACGTCCGTCGGGAGCTGGCCTGTAGGGACACCAGCCTCACGTTCGACCAGTTGGTCGACATGTCCATCAGGCTGGATAACCTGCTAGCTACCCGCGGGCGTTCCGAGGGGGGTCCGTCCATTTCACCCTCCAGCGCTTCCGAGCCGTGCCCCATGGAGCTCGGGGGCGCTGGCGCTAGAGAGAGGAGGGGTCGGCTTACTAGGGGGTCCATCCCTTGCACCAACTGTGGTCGGGGAGGACACACCGCGGCTAGGTGCTGGGGTTGGCCTCCTAGGGGAGAGGACGACAGGTCCCGCACTGGGGATTCCCTCCAGGTGAGTAGGCGCCCCACTCACCCAGAGCTCTCTGTTGCACATTTTTGTATGCCTGTGCGTTTTCCACAGGTAGCACCTCATTCCCAGCATAAGGCGCTGGTAGATTCAGGCGCGGCTGGGAATTTTATTGATAAAAAGTTTTGTTTAGCGTTAGGGATTCCCCTTCTTCCTGTTGATGTTCCTTTCCCCGTTCATGCCCTAGATAGCCGTCCGTTGGGTACGGGCTTGATCAGGGAGGTCACGGCGCCACTTAGGATGTGTGCGCAGGGGGGTCATCAGGAGATGATTCAGCTATTCCTGATTGACTCTCCTGCGTATCCGGTGGTGCTGGGCATGCCCTGGTTGAGTACCCATAACCCATCCATTTCGTGGCAGGAGAGGGCTCTGATGGAGTGGTCTGCTCAGTGTGTGGGTAGATGTTTGGGCGTTTCCGTAGGGGCTACCTCGGTGGAGAGTCCAAACCAGGTGCCCGCATTGCACGTTCCCCCTGAGTATGGGGATTTGGCTATTGCGTTTAGTAAGGCGAGGGCGACGCAGTTGCCGCCCCATAGGCAGGGAGATTGTGCGATAGACCTCCAGGCAGGAGCTGCGCTCCCACGGAGCCATGTGTATCCTCTGTCTCAAGAGGAGAAGAAAGCTATGGAGACTTACATAGACGAATCTCTGAGACAAGGATACATACGGCCTTCCACTTCCCCTGCGTCCTCGAGTTTCTTTTTTGTGAAGAAAAAGGATGGTGGTTTGCGCCCGTGCATCGATTACCGTGGTCTCAATCAGATTACGGTGAAGTACAGTTATCCACTCCCGCTGATTGCGACCATGACTGAGTCGTTGCATGGGGCGCGTTTCTTCACTAAATTAGATCTCAGGAGCGCGTACAACTTGGTGCGCATCAGGGAGGGCGATGAATGGAAGACAGCCTTTAGTACCACCTCGGGCCATTACGAGTATCTGGTCATGCCATACGGGTTGATGAACGCTCCGTCAGTTTTCCAATCATTCGTGGATGAGATCTTCAGGGACATGCAGGGGCAGGGGGTGGTTGTGTACATTGATGACATTCTCGTGTACTCGCCTACCCGTGTCGAGCATGTGGCCCTGGTGCGTAGAGTGTTGCGGAGGCTGGTGGAGCACGACCTGTATGTGAAGGCAGAGAAGTGTCTGTTTTTCCAGGAGTCGGTCTCCTTTTTGGGGGTATCAGTTGTCTGCGTCAGGGGTGAAGATGGAGGTAGACCGGGTGTCGGCCGTGCGTAATTGGCAAACACCAACCACTGTGAAGGAGGTGCAGCAGTTTTTGGGGTTTGCGAATTACTACCGGAGGTTTATCCGGGGTTTTGGACAGGTGGCAGCTCCCATCACGTCTCTTTTGAAGGGGGGTCCGGTGCGTCTGCAGTGGTCGGCCGAGGCGGACAGGGCGTTTGGGAGGCTGAAGGACCTGTTTACCTCGGCCCCGGTGCTGGCGCATCCGGATCCCTCTTTGCCGTTCCAGGTAGAGGTGGACGCGTCAGAGGCCGGTCTAGGAGCCGTGCTTTCACAACGGTCTGGCGCGCCACCTAAACTCCGCCCCTGTGCTTTTTATTCTAAGAAGCTCAGTCCGGCGGAGCGGAACTATGACGTAGGGGACAGGGAGCTGTTAGCCGTGGTACAGGCCCTAAAGGTGTGGAGGCACTGGCTTGAGGGGGCTCAACACCCTTTCCTCATTTTGACGGACCACCGTAACCTGGAGTACATCCGGGCGGCGAGGAGGCTGAACCCTCGCCAGGCAAGATGGAATATGTTCTTGACCAGGTTTACTTTTAAGATCACGTACATCCCTGGGTCACAGAATGGTAAGGCAGATGCGCTGTCTCGGCGGTATGACACGGAGGAGAGGTCCGTGGAGCCCACTCCCATACTGCCGGAGTCGTGTCTGGTGGCACCGGTAGTGTGGGAGGTCGATGCTGAGCTCGAGCGGGCGTTACGCACCGACCCTAGTCCACCACAGTGCCCGGAGGGTCGGAAGTACGTTCCGCTCGAGGTTCGGGATCGATTGATCTATTGGGCTCACACGTCACCCTCCTCTGGACATCCGGGTATCGGCCGGACAGTGCACTGTCTTAGTGCCAAGTACTGGTGGCCCACGTTGGCAAGGGATGTGAGGGTTTATGTTTCCTCCTGCTCGGTGTGCGCCCAGTGTAAGGCGCCTAGACATCTGCCTAGGGGTAAGTTACTACCCCTGCCCGTGCCACAACGACCATGGTCCCACCTCTCGGTGGATTTCCTTACTGACCTTCCTCCTTCACAGGGGAATACCACTATACTGGTCGTTGTGGACCGGTTTTCTAAGGCCTGTCGTTTGCTCCCCATGCCGGGCCTTCCTACCGCCCTGCAAACTGCCGAAGCCCTATTCACCCATGTGTTCCGGCACTACGGGGTACCCGAGGATATTGTGTCTGATCGGGGTCCCCAATTTACCTCCAGAGTCTGGAGGGCCTTTATGGAGCGGTTGGGGGTCTCGGTGAGCCTCACCTCGGGTTACCACCCGGAGAGTAATGGGCAGGTGGAACGTGTAAACCAGGATGTGGGCAGGTTTCTTAGAACATACTGCCAGGACCGGCCGGAGGAGTGGGCAAGGTACGTTCCCTGGGCCGAAATGGCCCAGAATTCCCTACGCCATTCCTCCACTAACCTAACCCCTTTCCAATGTGTGTTAGGTTACCAGCCGGTTCTGGCACCCTGGCAGCAGAGCCAGATCGAGGCTCCTGCGGTGGATGAGTGGGCGAGGCGCTCGGAGGAGACATGGAACGCTGCACACGTCCACCTGCAGCGGGCCCTCCGACGTCATAAGGCGAGCGCTGATCTCCACCGCAGTGAGGGACCGGTGTACGCACCTGGTGATCGAGTCTGGCTCTCTACCAGGAACCTGCCCCTCCGCCTGCCCTGTCGGAAACTGGGTCGGCGGTTTGTAGGGCCATTTAAAGTCCTGGGAAGGTTGAACGAGGTGTGTTATAGATTACAGCTACCTGTTGAATATAAAAGTATTAACCCCTCGTTCCATGTGTCCCTTCTCAGGCCGGTGGTAGCTGGCCCACTCCAAGACAGTGAGATCAGGGAGACTCCTCCGCCCCCATTGGACATCGAGGGGGCACCGGCGTACTCCGTGAGGTCCATCTTGGATTCGAGACGTCGGATGGGGGGTCTCCAGTATCTAGTGGAGTGGGAGGGGTACGGTCCGGAGGAGCGGTGCTGGGTGCCGAGGGGAGACATTTTGGACCCGTCTCTCCTGACGGAATTCCATCGTGGGCACCCGACGCGCCCGGCTCCGCGTCCTCCGGGTCGTCCCCGAGGCCGGAGTCAGCGCACGTCTGGAGCCGCGCGTCAAGGGGGGGGTACTGTCACGGTTTCGGCCGAGGCTGCCTCTCTCCCTTGTTCGGGCAGGCTTCGGCGTTCGTTGTCTCCGGAGTACTAGCTGCCACCGTTGTATGTTTCATGTTCGTTTGCTTTTGTCTGAGTGTTGTCACACCTGTTTTCAGTTAGTATCATTAGTGTCCTATTTAGTTCCCGTTGTGTGTGTCAGGTGTTGTGTATTATTGTTTGTTGTTAGACGTGTTTTCGCTCGGTTGAGCTTCTCTCCACTGCGCTGGAGTTATCGCACCTGTTTGTGCGCTGTTTGTTTTCCATTTCGCCTTCGTGCGTATTTCGCCTTCGGGCAAGTGTTGTCCGTTTGCCGTGTTTCGGCTCAATACAAGTCTATTGGATTATCAGTCTGCGTCCTGCATTTGATTCCGCCACTGCACCTACAGCACGCCTTGACAGTAGCCTAGCAGCAGAGTATTTGGATAAAGGCATCTGCTAAATAGCATATTATTTGGGACTGGAGCTGTAGCCTAGCAGTAGAGTATTTGGGACTGGAGCTGTAGCCTAGCAGCAGAGTATTGGGACTGGAGCTGTAGCCTAGCAACATAGTATTGGGGAGTGGAGCTGTAGCCTAGCAGCAGAGTTTTTTGGGACTGAAGCTGTAGCCTAGCAGCAGAGTATTTGGGACTGGAGCTGTAGCCTAGCAGCAGAATATTTGGGACTGGAGCATAGCCTAGCAGCAGAGTATTGGGGACTGAAGCTGTAGCCTAGCAGCAGAGTATTTGGGACTAGAGCTGTAGCCTACTAACAGAGTTTTGGGGACTGGAGCTGTAGCCTAGCAGCAGAGTATTTGGGACTGGAGCTGTAGCCTAGCAGCAGAGTATTTGGGACTGGAGCTGTAGCCAAGCAGCAGAATAATTGGGACTGGAGCTGTAGCCTAGCAGCACAGTATTTGGGACTGGAGCTGTAGCCTAGCAGCAGAGTATTGGGACTAGAGCTGTAGCCTAGCAACATAGTTTTGGGGACTGGAGCTTTAGCCTAGCAGCAGAGTATTTGGGACTGGAGCTGTAGCCTAGCAGCAGAGTATTGGGGACTGGAGCTGTAGCCTATCAGCAGAGTATTTGGGACTGGAGCTGTAGCCTAGCAGCAGAGAATTTGGGACTGGAGCTGTAGCCTATCAGCAGAGTATTGGGACTGGAGCTGTAGCCTAGCAGCAGAGTATTTGGGACTGGAGCTGTAGCCTAGCAGCAGAATATTTGGTACTGGAGCTGTAGCCTAGCAGTAGAGTATTGGGGACTGGAGCTTTAGCCTAGCAGCAGAATATTTGGGACTGGAGCTGTAGCCTAGCAGCAGAGTATTGGGACTGGAGCTGTAGCCTAGCAGCAGAGTATTTGGGACTGGAGCTGTAGCCTAGCAGCAGAGTATTTGGGACTGGAGCTGTAGCCTAGCAGCAGAGTGTTGGGGACTGGAGCTGTTGCCTAGCAGCAGAGTATTTGGGACTGGAACTGTAGCCTAGCAGCAGAGTATTTGGGACTGGAGCTGTAGCCTTGCAGCAGAGTATTGGGACTGGAGCTGTAGGCTAGCAGCAGAGTATTTGGGACTGGAGCTGTAGCCTAGCAGCAGAATATTTGGGACTGGACCTGTAGCCTAGCAGCAGCGTATTGGGGACTGGAGCTGGAGCCTAGCAGCAGAGTATTTGGGACTGGAGCTGTAGCCTAGCAGCAGAGTATTTGGGACTGGAGCTGTAGCCTAGCAGCTGACTATTTGGGACTGGAGGTGTAACCTAGCAGCAGAGTATTTGGGACTGGAGTTGTAGCCTAGCAGCAGAGTATTTGGGACTGGAGTTGTAGCCTAGCAGCAGAGTATTGGGGACTGGAGCTGTAGCCTAGCAGCAGAATATTTGGGACTGGAGCTGTAGCCTAGCAGCAGAGTATTGGGGACTGAAGCTGTAGCCTAGCAGCAGAGTATTTGGGACTGGAGTTGTAGCCTAGCAGCAGAGTATTTGGGACTGGAGCTGTAGCCTAGCAGCAGAGTATTTGGGACTGGAGTTGTAGCCTAGCAGCAGAGTATTGGGGACTGGAGCTGTAGCCTAGCAGCAGAGTATTTGGGACTGGAGTTGTAGCCTAGCAGCAGAGTATTTGGGACTGGAGCTGTAGCCTAGCAGCAGAGTATTGGGACTGGAGCTGGAGCCTAGCAGCAGAATATTTGGGACTGGAGCTGTAGCCTAGCAGCAGAGTATTTGGGACTGTATCACAAGGAAGAGAGTGAGAATATCCTTTAGGCCCAAGATAATATACAGGAAGTCTTTCCCTAGGTGATACAAGACAAAAGAAAACGGGCCTGACTGACTGATATCTGATAGAAGACATATTGGTGAGATTAACATCTAGGGGACAATCCCTGACAAATCAGAGAGACCCGTAGGGCTATAGATGGTTGGCCCCATGGGAAAACAGGCTAAGTTAATTAGCTGACGTGACTGCTAGCTAGCTAGCTAGCTGGTGTCAACGGGAGGTCATGTGAAGTGAAATACTCCCACCAAAAAACACTTTGTCACTCCCACTGTTGTGTTGCTTTTATGAGAAAGCGCTGTCATGATGGACGATGTTTTGAACATGGTCTCTGAATGCCCGTGGGATAGAGTACACATAGGCACCTGTACAAGCTAGCTTGTATTGGGTTTCATAGTGTGGGTGTCAGTCAACTAAACAAACAGAGACCAAGCATGTAACTCAGTTAGTAAACCTATTTGTTTTGAGGAAGGGGCAAACAGGATTTGCATGTGTGTGTGTGTGTGTGCTTTTTTACGTGTGTGTGTTTGTGTGTGTGTGTGTGTGTGTTTGTGTGTGTTTACGTATGTGTGTGTTTACGTGTCTGTGTTAGAGTAGACCTCCATCGTCCATCGCTCACACATACTGAAAGCTGGGAATTAAAGTCAGTAATCATTATAATCATGTAATTGAGCATGGACAAAACAACACAACAACTAAGAGGAAACCTTTACAGCCTCTCATCATGAGGGTGTCCATTTTAGCCAAATACCCTTTCAGACTGAGGGGGATGCAAACAACAGTCCACACCTACACACACACACACACACACACCTACATACACACACACACACACACACACACACACACACACACACACACACACACACACACACACACACACACACACACACACACACACACACACACATACACACACTGAGGGGTTGAACAGGGTCCCTGTTAACAACACATGACAGCCAAAAGAGAAAGAACAGAGTTGATTTACACACCTGTTTGAAATGGGGTTTGGGGTCAAAAGGGTGTAGGGAGTATGACACTAAAACAAAAGAGTACTTTTGAGGGCTTGTGGGGGGTCAAAGATAGGAATTTAGGGATGTAAAAAGGCCTGTAGAGTGAAAGCTCTTTATACGTCTCAATTGTAACAGAGGTGAATCTGAAGGGTAGTCCATGTTTTAGATCAGAAGACTTTAATGCAAATCAAATCAATCCAATTTTATTAGTCACATGCTTCATAAACAACAGGTGTAGACTAACAGTGAAATGCTTACTTACAGGCCCTTCCCAACAATGCAGAGAGAAAGAAAATAGACAAATAAAATAAAAGTAATAACACTGTAGATACACAATGAGTAACAATAACCTGGCTATATACACAGGTACCAGTACCGAGTTGATGTGCAGGGGTACGAGGTAATTGAGGTAGATATGTACATATAACTAGGAATAAAGTGACAGATTGTAAACAGTAGCAGCAGCATATGTGACAAGTCATGTGATGAGTTCTCTCTCTCCCTCACTGTCTCTCTCTCGCGTTCTCTCTCTGTCTCTCTCTCCCTCTCAGTGAGTTAAAATCTTGGTAGCTAGCTAACGGACAGATGTTAGCTAATTACCCATGAACACCCACTGCTGTATGTGTCCTCGGAGGAGAATGATGTGAATCGCTGACATTTACCAAAATGTCACTGAGGTTTTGCAGGGAAGTAATAATAAAGTTTGTTTTATATTGTTTCAATGTATCTCTCTTTCTCTCTTTCTTTCTCTCTCGCTCTCTCCCCCCTCTCTCTCTCTTTCTCTCCCCCCCCCCCCCCCCCCCTCTCTCTCTCTCTATGTATATCTCTCTGTGTATCTATCTCTCTCTCATTTGAAGGTTTCATTTCATCAATGCTTCTAATATGTCCCTTCCATGGAGACACTGAAGTGTGAGGATGACAAAAAAAATTACGCAAAAACGGGTCAGGAAACAAGAGGCTTCTGGTAAATTCACCAGCGGTGGCCAAAATGATGGGATCCTGGCCTCCCGAGTGGCGCAGCTGTCTAAGGCACTGCATCGCAGTGTTGCGGCGTCACTACAGCCTGGGGTTCGATCCCAGGCTGTGTCACAACCGGCCGTGACCGGGAGTCCCATATGGCGGTGCACAATTGGCCCAGCGTCGTCCGGGTTAGGGGAATGTTTGGCCGGGGGGGGCTTTACTTGGCTCATTGCGCTCTAGCGACTCCTTGTGGCAGGCCGGGCGCCTGCAGGCTGACTTTGGTCGTCAGTTGAACGGTGTTTCCTCCGACACATTGGTGCAGCTGGCTTCCAGGTTAAGCGAGCGGGTGTTAAGGAGCGCGGCTTGGTGGGTCATGTTTCGGAGGACGCATGACTCATCCTTCGCCTCTCCCGAGCCCGTTGGGGAGTTGCAGAGATGAGACAAGATCGTAATCACGAAATTGGGGAGAAAAAGCAGGTAAAAATTACACACACACAAAAAATGATGATGGGTTCCTGAGACTAAATGCCAACCACCTACTCAGACATTAACAGCGATTGTTTTCCCAACATAATTACTGAAGGTGTATCATGTCCCCAGTTTCCATTACAGCCTACTGTTTTTAATCAAAACAAGTTAATTGATATGGCGTTGACTCATTTAATGTATTTTGACAAAAATTCCGGTCTGGAAATTTTTTATTTTTTTTTACTAATATCCCCAATTGAGATAGCATTTAAACACTTTTAGGGCCAATCTGAAATGGCCCCCTATTTTCTAGTGCAATAGTATAATCCCTATAGTGCACTACTAGGATGCCATTTCAACAGTCTGAGTCTGTCCTTAGGGCTTGCTATAAGGGATGAGCTGGTTGTTATGGTCGCCAGTTAAGCCTTGAAGAATGAGCTGTAGTTATTGGAATAGTTGACCTGGGTTATCCACTGGTGCCCTGGTGTTGGGGGGATCCACCCTGCATGGTTTGTTAGTCATCTTCCATGGCTTAAGGCAAGTGTGTGTGTGTGTGTGTGTGTGTGTGTGTGTGTGTGTGTGTGTGTGTGTGTGTGCGTGTGTGCGTGCGTGTGTGTGTGTGTGTGAGTGTGTAAGCTAGGATCCCTTGTTTTGACACAGGAATTACCCTTTAATTAAAGAACATAGAGCTTGTTTTAATTTAAATGATAACTTGAAAGGGAACGGTTGACCCGTGTCATAAGAGGAGGGCTGAATGGTTGTAAACGGCATGATTCCACCCCTTAATAATATAATAATAATACGCCATTTAGCAGACGCTTTTATCCAAAGCGACTTACAGTCATGCGTGCATACATTTTTTTTTTGTGTGTATGTACCCCTTGGTGGTGGGTCAGTTGTGTGTGCGTGTGTGTGTGTATGTGTGTGTGTGTGTGTGTGTGTGTGTGTGTGTGTGTGTGTGTGTGTGTGTGTGTGTGTGTTTTGTATACGGCATGGGTCCACACCTGAGTGAGTCAGTGGTGTGTCTTTGGCTTCTTCGGGCACCACTCAATCAGCCCCAAGCTATGGCCTTCTCATAAGCCTTTCTCCAACACTGGGAGAGTCTGTCTGTCTGTCAGTCTACTCTACCGATTGAAAGTCTGACTCCTATGATGTGGGATATTCCATTGTTCCATCTTGGATACCTGATTGGTCAAACATTGGACTTTATATTACAATGAACAAACTGAACCTATTTACCTCGAAACACAAGGAAGTTATACTCATAGAATTAGGAATTAGAACTCCTATATAGGCTACTCATATATAGGCCTACTAATATTATGGAGCGTTTTTTTATAGATCCATTCATTTTGCAAATGCAACACCTTCAAACAAGGCCACTGAGGCAGACCAGACCAGGGCAGGGCAGCTAGCTCTGTCCCTCAAATGGCTTCCGTCCTTTCCTTCCTCTTTTCCCTCTACGCAGCAGGCGGTGATAGAGAGGGGACGGACACTGTAGTGGTTCCCTTGTGCGTTGGACTTCAACGTTTTCTCTGTGAACCTTACTTCAAACACCCGTGGCCCACTGCTGCTGCTTTGAAGTGGTGTGTGTGTGTGTGTGTGTGTGTGTGTGTGTGTGTGTGTGTGTGTGTGTGTGTGTGTGTGTGTGTGTGTGTGTGTGTTTAAAGTAGATTTCAGAGAGGAGAGAGCTCTGTCTCAACATGTAGGCTACGTACCGGTAAAAAGAACTATCTTGTGCTGTAAAAAGCTAAAAGGCTACTGGGAAATGGGGAAAGAATCAAGGGTAATCAGTTCAATCCATTCCAGGCAGTCACACACAAAAATTGAGTAATTTTCCCTCTTTTTCAAAGGAATTCTCCTTCCGGGTTGAAGTTCAAGAAGACTGGAGTTTTTTCTAGCCTATTCATTTACATTTTAGTCATTTAGCAGACACTCTTATCCAGAGCGACTTGTAGTTAGTGAGTGCATTCATTTTTCAGACTTATTCAGGCAGGCAATACATGTTATACACACCTGGACCTGGTCCAGAAAGACAACAATAGTCTGAATGTAGACAATATGAATGGGTGTGTGTGACCTATCCTCTCAATTGCTGATAATATTAAAGTAATCCTTCATTCACATGACCTTAGTGATGTGAACAAAACAAAACAGCCTACATGAGTCACAAAGAAGATGAACACCAAAATATAATCGTATTACATACAGTGCTTATAGCCACCTTATACACCAACTCGAATAGTTTTCATTCTGTTGCTATCATAAAGAAATATTTCAGTAATATTGTCTGTAGTCCACAAAATATGGGGGCCAAAGAAGAGACGTAGAGACAACCGTTGGCAGGAACCTACCTTGAAAGGCCGGCGTTAGGACCATGCGGCATGCATCAGACAGAGGCAGGCTTTCCGTGTACCCAATGCGCAACAATCCTCCAAGCACCGTTTCGTGCAATATAACCTGCGTTCATAAAAGCCCTATCACCACCAACAAGCAAAGCAGGCTCTACTGCTAGCTGCCTTTCTGTTTATTTTCCTCCAGGAAAAGTAGCCAGCAAAGCAGCCTAAGTGAACGAAAATGGCCAGAAGTGATAGGCAGAAAAGAGAGTTGAAGAGCGAATATGTGTTTTTGGACTCCGAAACGTCTATGGATCAGCAAGATTTTGATATGTCTAGTTGCTCTATTAATGACGTCTTCAACTCCAGAGACGGCGCTTCTTCTCCATTGAGTCAGATTGATACTTTTCTGAAAAACGTTCAAGTTTTGCTGGAAGCAGCAAGTTTTATCGAGAACGCCGAGAGGAAGGATGGAAGTAAGTTTATTTGTGTAACGGTTTTCTCCCAGTAATATTCAGGGAAACAAGAGTTTCATTGTCAACAGACGCGAGACAACAAAGGGCTGAGTTCATTCAACTGATCTACTTATTATTCTCATGCATGCATTATTATGCACGCGCACTGATATTGCACTAATAGCCTAATATTATGAATGTAATACATTATCTATTACTTTCCCTGTAGTCTAGATTTCTGATATGATTAAGATATATAATTTTGTGTATGTTTTTCTACCCCTCAAAAGCATAATTTGCTTTGCACCTGCTCACTGGAACAATTTAATTATTTAACCTAAATTCCTATTTCACCATATATTCCTATTTGACCATATAGGCCAGGCCACTGACGAAGCCTAGATTTATTAAACCCCATAATGGTTTTAGGTGTGGGTGCACAGAACATTTTGTTGGCCACCACTTTGAGAGTAGATATATTTTACCACAGCATCGCAGCGCCCTCCAACTCATTTTGGGGTGACGTCATAGTGCCCCCGCAGCCTCCTCGGTAGTCTAAACAGCTCGATTGTTTGGGGGGAGAGATAGGCCTATTGTTAGATGTTTGTACATATTTCAGATAGGATGCTTTTTCTCACTATTATGACGCTAGCCTAGAGCACCTGGTTTCAGTTGTATTGCTTTATATTTCTGTTCATTGTGCAATAGTTGCACAATCTGTAAATCTCAAGAAAGGGATTTTGTTGAATAGATGCTTGCATGCTTTATTATATTTTCTATAAAAAATACTTTCTTTAGTACACCATTTACGTATCAGGTTATTGCAAAAAGTTTAATATAATAAGTAAGTTTCAAAGTTAGAGTAAATTGATTACTATTCTCTTATTATCTAACAAACAATGATATCTTTCGTGCAACATTTTCATCTCTCCTTTTTTTCTACCCGATTGTTGTTGCTTCCTGATACTTGCGGGTTTTCCACATGGCGCGAAATCCCTTTGTGATTGGTCAAGTGCAAGTTCGCATGAGATGCCTGTCACAAGGTATCACCAATCGAGCGTCTCCTTTGCGGTGATGTAATTTGTTGCTGGGCCCGGCTTCAGTCAGCAGGTACACCCCCACTCTGGTGTTGATTCATGGGGCTTGCAGTCTTTTTTGCTAGAAATGAATGCGAAAGGAGATATGATCATCGGGAATAGCATACAGACCGGTTTTCAACTACAATCCAGTGGACAATATTCATGTTTGATGTCTTTAGTCTGGAGTGATCTGTAGCCCATTCCTGCTTTTAGACTCATTATAGGCCAGTTAATAACGTTTTAACATAATAACATAGGAATATCAGGCTATTAAAATAAGGCTTATTCATATAATGTAGTCTCTTTCCTTTACATTTCCAATTAAAAGTAATTATTTAAATAACATGAAACATTGGAGGTGGACAGTAGTACATTGCAAAGTAGCATAGCAGCCATAGCATAGGGGTAATATTTTCAGCTTAGAAATCAATAGAATAAAGACTCAATATCCCATATAGCTTTGCGTCGAGACCAGCCCCCAGCTCGAGCTAGGTCTCCGCCCCTCAGCTGTGGAGCTAGGTAAACAAACTGGGAGGAGTGA
This sequence comes from Coregonus lavaretus, assembly GCF_964263955.1. NCBI lineage: Eukaryota > Metazoa > Chordata > Actinopteri > Salmoniformes > Salmonidae > Coregonus > Coregonus lavaretus. The sequence continues at coordinate 166,919 of NW_028165943.1, read as the reverse complement.
ACACAGGCAGCAGCAGGGACTTTGCAGGCTTTGGGCTTTCGGTGGAAATGTTATGTAGTTTATATCCATTTTGTAAAATTTTTAACTGTTTTTCCTGAATACTTTTAATACTTTGCTACACTCGTTTTTCGATTTTTTAACGGCTGAAAACCTGACTGAATAGGCTGCAGCTAGCTAGCTGTGTTGTATAAGACTAGGAATATTTTTTTCGACAAGGCTTTTAATTCCAGATCCAGCAAACAAATTAGCTAACAAACAAGACATTTCTGAAGTAACGTTTTGTGTTATACTCAACGAGGAACAATTATTCCGATTTTGGATCGTGAAACGCAATAATACCTGTCTTTGAAATAGTATCACAAGTTGTAGAAACGTTTAGCTAACGTTCGCTAGCTCTAGCAGAATGACGGCAGTGCAGTTGATGAACATCCAGAGGTTATTGGAAGCAGCAGAATATCTAGAAAGGAGGGAGAGAGGTATGCAAAAAATAAAATAACGTTAGGCATTTGTGGTTAGATTCGTTTAATTTGATTATGTAGGTTCATTTGTGTATTTTCAGAGTTTTAAAAACATTTGCTTGTCATGTTTGACAACTTTAAAATACACCACAGACAAATGTAGCTAGGCTATGTCAGTGACAGTGTTCTGTGTGTGTTGTTGCTGTTTTCAAGCGTCATCACCGAAAACAAACGATTAATTCCGTTAACGGTAGATGTGTGGTGGGTGGCAAGAGTTGCACAATTTATTCGGATGATCTAGCACCAACATTGTATATTTTTTCCCGTTGTTTACAAAATGTTGCATATGGTGGGGGACGGTCCAACTTGCCTTAACCACAATTTTATTTCAACAGAGTGTGAACACGGATATGCATCGACGTTTCCGTCGTCCATTCAGAACACGAACTACCAGAGGCAAAAGAAATTTCGAAACAAGAAGTTCCACAATAACCATAACAGGTAAGAAAAACGGCACTTTTGTTGATCAATAGCTTCGAGCTTGCATGCCATGCCAATGTGTTATTTGCCTGGGTATTTATGTTGATCTAAACAAATGAATTAACTGTCATTCAGTTGCATTTCTCTATAATAAGCTGAATGATCGATAACAATGCTGGCATAATGTGTTATCACTCGACTGTCAGTGCAACGTTGTAGCCTATTGACTGGTAAAACAAGCCTAGATGTGGTTGGCACAACACCACTTGAGGGTCTTAACCTACTTCTGCCCTCTTTTGCAGCATGTAAGCCCACTTATAGAACATCATGGCATGTTATATGCAGGAGTTAACATGTATTCAGAGAAATTGTCCAAGCATAAAATATACACGTGGATTAAAAACCGTGTAGCCTACAGAGAGTGAATGTTAGGGCACTCTTTGCTTTGGGCTTGGGGTAGCACTAACAGCTGGAGCTCGCTATCATCAGCTGATTGTCAAACTGATGGAGGTTAGGGACTGGGAGAAATTTGCAGATGGAAAAACCGACTAACACCATGGGTTTTGAATTATTTTATGTACAAAACAAATAATAATTGGTTATAATATAGTCGTTATTACGGTCTTACAACTGATTCCCATTTACAGTGTCGAAACATTTGTTAATACTATATGTTGTTATACTCTTCCCAAGCTATAATATTTGGTTAGTTTTGTCCCCAACCCTGATGGAAAAAAGCTCCTATTTGCGGCTGGTGTTGTATGCAGGCACGAGCAAGGTGAATACATAGAACCTTTTAAAAGACTGTCGATGTGGCTTTGTGATTTTTTCCCCATTTGTATGTGTAATCTGATTATTACTAAAAATCTATGCAGTTTAATCTAATGTATAAACGTTAGCCTGCACTTCAATAGCTGATGTATTTGAAAATGACGTTCTACAAAGAGCCTTAGACAAGATTGATACTACTGCCGTAATGCTCTTTCAGAGGAAAATGCATTGAAGGCTAGATTCTGTATAGACTATAATAGCGTAGGTGGTCTTATCGGTTAAGACCATGGACATACTATTGTCCTCTACTTATACAGTCATCTTACCATGGACAGCCAGCCGTGATTCAATCCGACTGAGAGACTGAGAGCCTTTTTCATCTTAAACTTGAGAGGAATGAAAAACAGGAACAAACGTTTTACTCACAGCTATAGTGTAGCCTAGTTATGCATGGCAATGATAGTGATCAGATTGGCTGATCTCACACTCTCTGTCCCTCTTTCACCCTATTCAGCAGGGACATGTTTATCTCACCGTTGTGTGTGGCAGGGATCCTCCATTCCTCCATTCAAGTCATCTGCATCTGTTGAGCTATTGCTACAGACATTCTGATCGCACTCTGATAGCTGATTTGATGTGTCCTGTAGCCTACCGTAGAGGGTGATTATACACTATTGTCTACTGTATAGGCTAGTGCAGCGTTTCCCAAACAGGGTCCTCGGGACCCAAGGGGCACGTTTTGGTTTTTGCCTTAACACTACACAGCTGACTCAAATTATCAAAGCTTGATGATTAGTTGATTATTTGAATCCGCTGTGCAGTGCTAGGGCAAAAACAAAAAAACGTGCACCCCTTGGGAAACCCTGGGCTAGTGTGTTTACGAGTGTTAACCCATATAGGAGATCTAGGCCTATCTGGCTTGATCTCTTCTAATCAAATCAAATCAAATTTGATTGGTCACATACACGAGTTTAGCAGATGTTATTGCGGGTGTAGCGAAATGCTTGTGCTTCTAGCTCCGTCAGTGCAGTAATATCTGACAATTTCACAACATATACCCAATACACACAAAACTAGTAAGGAATGGGATTTGAGAATATATACATATATGGACAAGCAATGACAGAGTGGCATGGACTAAGATACATTAGAATAGAATGCAGTATATACATATGAGATGAGTAGTGCAAGATATGTAAACATTATTAAAGTGACTAGTATTCCATTTCTTAAAGTGGCCAGTGATTTCAATAGTAAGCAGCAACCTCTAATGTGCTAATGATGGCTATTTAACAGTCTGATGCCTTAAGATACAAGCTGTTTTTCATTCTCTCGGTCCCAGCTTTGATGCACCTGTACTGACCTCGCCTTCTGGATGATAGCGGGGTGAACAGGCAGTGGCTCTGGTGGTTGATGTCCTTGATGATCTGTTTGGCCTTCCTGTGACATCCGGTGCTGTATGTGTCTTAGAGGGCGGGTAGTTTACAAGGAGCAGCTCCAGGTCTCCATATAAAGATGTACTGTGGGGTTGTTGGTTGATCCTTCCTCCACGGGGAGGCTGCTGCAGACCAGGGTTCAAATACTATTCGAAACCATTTATATCGTTTTAGAGTTTACTCTAACCTGCTTGGAGTAGGGATGGGCATTTGAAATTATTTCACTATTCAAATATCATATCATGATTTATTTTCCTCAGATATCCTGATAGTCGAAATTCAAAATAATCTTCACCAATCAGAATGATGCAAAATGCCACAACAGCAGAGAGTGCACAGTTGTTTCTTAAAAATACTATAAGAGAAGTAGTCAATTTCTCCTCAACCATGAAAGACTATAATGCATGTTGTTGATGTTAGTTCTATGTGTGTAGTTAAAGGGATACATCAGGATTTTGGCAGAGGCCCTTTATCTACTTCCCCAGAGTCATATGGTGGATGCCTGGTGCATGCCATTGTTATGTCTCTGTGTCTAGAATGAAGGAAGTTGGAGGTAGTTTCTCAAGCCAATGCTATCTAGCGTTAGCAATTGTGCTAGCGCTAATTAGCAACTTCCATCAAACTGCACACAGAGACATAAAAATGGTATCCATGAGTTCATCTGACTCTGGGGAAATAGATAAAGGGCCTCATTGCCAAAATCCCAAAGTATCCCTTTAAGGGCAAGGCTTGCTACTGTGATTGTTCATCTGGGGCTGTGATAAATTGTGCCAACCCTGTAAAACACATTCCAGCTCATCTTTCATCCCCCTGTAGGGAATATCTGACGTTAAGTAATATCATCCAATTATTTACACTTTAACCCATATGATTGGTGGGACGGTAGCGTCCTCATAGCCGCCATTAGAACAACGCAATAGCAGCAAACACAGAGTTTGTCGGCACCCCTTTAATATCTCTCCATCATTTTTTACAGGGGAGAAATAAACTTGCAGGAGCATAAAGTTTTAACATTGTATATGAGAAGGCTTTGTACAGTTTATGAGCTGAGCTGTAAATTGTGTGGTATTTACACTAATAAATTGTGGCAGGCTCTGGCTCCTGGCTGGCTGGTGGTCTATTGGCTCTATAGATAAAAACGGTTTAGATTAATCAAGATAGGCTTGTGGGTGTAGGGTAGGGTGTGGTGGGTGTAGGGTGTGTGTCTCTGTGTGTGTAGCCTAATATATGGAGTCCGGCACGGTTGTTTATTTATAGCACGGAGTTGCAAAATGTTTCGAAGGAGGATGTCGTTTTTCTACATAATTATTTACAGTACAGGAAATTGGTTACATCTTAGGTCCTTGCTAGGCTGTGATGGCAAGTTTAGCAGAGACCGGCTTCTCTGGTCCTTGTTAATGAGAAATGACTGTCACAGTTCAGTTGTTAACCCAGTCTTGCATACACAATAAGCACAAGAGCAGCAGCGGTGGTAATGTATTCTAATGGAGACATATGGTGTTTTTATGTACATTAATAATTAAATGTAAAATAAAATAAAAAGGATTTGGAGTCGCTCTGAAGAGGCGCCAACTCCCAGAATCCCTTGTAACCTGGCAGCGTCTCTTTTCCTCCCTCTCTGTCGTTCTTTCTTTCTCCTTACTCTCTTCCTCATCCCTTGTTCCGTGTAGCTAAACAGTGGTCTATCCTATCAGGTCAGCCTCTGCAGGAGGATGCCATTTTTGTGTGTGAAAACTTCGCAACAGTAATAGTTCCCCTCCAATAAAGAGAAGTGCCCATATGACCTGGGAACCAATAATTGGTTCCTCCCTGCGGCGAGTGGGTTGAGGAGTTTGTTTAAAAAGACACACACACACACACACTCTCATACACACACACACTGGGCGGGCAGGCAGGCCATTTAGGCCGTAGCAGGAGGGCCTGATTATCTTCAGTGTGTTGCCATACAAAGAGGCTCTTAGGGAACCAGATGAATCACTTTGCATTATTAACACAGCACTGAGTCTGAGGCCTGACACATACACACGCCACACTCTCAGGCAGCCATACACATGGGGCTACATGGGGCTATGCAGTGTTGGAGGAGGAGGTTGAAGTGTGTGACGAAACAGGCTCTTTGTATGGGACTGAAGCCTTGCCGGGCATATCAACCATACTCACAGTGCATAGTGCACACTGACTCTCAGGCACAGTCTTAGTATTGCACCTCGCAGTCCAGCCAATCTGTGTGTGTGTGTAGGAGTTTAGTACAGTACTTCTCCATTGGGATTAATTGATCAATCCAATTCATTCTGATCAGACCAAGTCAAAGTAAGTGCAGTGTACCAGCAATATACTGTTCCCCTCAACTGAATCCATGGATGTTTGTTGAAATAGATACGCCTATTGACTTCTGAAATGAAGCTTTTGTAATTATTGATGTGTTGAAATGTCACAGGTCTTTGCAATGTGTTGGTTCCTTGGTTAACAAGTTCCTTTCTTGTTTTTCTGTTTGCAGGTCCACACATAATGAGTTGGAGAAGAACAGGTGAGTTGGTCTTTCATTTTCATACTTATTACACTTAAAACAAAAAGTCAACTTGTCCAAATATATATGGAAAAGTCCAACTAGCCCCTCAAATTGCACTGCAAAATCACTTGCTCTTAGCCTGCCAGTTTGTAGCTTTCCACCAGGCAACTTTCCCCAGCAACAGGTTATTAAAGCAAAAGGAAGATTTGACCTAGTTCCTCTTAATCTAAGGATATTCTCTCTCTCTGCCTCTCTCTTTCTGCCCTCTCTCTCTACCTCTCGCTCTTTCTGCTCTCTCTCTCTCTCTCTCTCCCTTTCTCTCTCTGTCCTCTGTCTCTCTACACTCTCTCTCTCTCCACCTCTATCTCTGCCCTCTCTCTGCCCTCTCTCTCTTTGCCCTCCCTCCCCCTCTCTCTCTATGTTGAGTCTCCACTCTACAGTACATTGGGTTCACCACTCTACAGTACATTGGGTTCACCACTCTACAGTACATTGGGTTACGCAATGGAGCCATTGCTAAGGGCTTTGAGTTACACGGTTACGGCCAGGCAGGGCAGGGTAGGGTGCAAGCACAGCAGACTGGGCCCGAAACCAGAGACATTTTCAGTGTCTCAAATGGCACCCTATTCCCTACATAGTGCACTACTTTTGACCAGGACCCATAGTGCACTATATATGGAATAGGGTGCCATTTGGGGACGCAAGCCAATTGTTCAAATAGTTTCTGGAGTGCATGTTATGCAAGTTTCTTATTTTTTTTGCTCGTCAATTGCATAGAAGTTAGGCTTGCTAGTTTACACCGCAACAAGTAGGCCTAGCTATTTGAAGTTTCACTCTCCTGTCCTTTCGCAGGGTAGGTGTTTTCAACTGTCTAAGCATATTTGGAGAAACTTCTGGTATTTTTGGCATTTTCCCAAACTCACTCACCACTGATCTGAAGCAGAGGAATGTGGGGCATTGGAGGTTACTGAGGGTGAGAGCAGCTGCCTCTGAAATGGCACCCTATTCCCTATAAAGTGCACTACTTTTGATCAGGGCCCGTAGGGCACTATATAGGGAATAAGGTGCAATTTGGGCCCTGGTTTAAAGTAGTGCACTGCATAGTGAATAGGGTGCCATTTCAGACACAGCCAGGGTTTTATGGCTGCTTTGTACAGACAGAAGACAGTGGATTCTTAGAAGCCCTTATCAGATTTGGAGTTCAACCACCCACATTGGAGTGTTTAGGCTTCATCAATCGCCTGAGAGGAGAGGAAGGTCTGAAAGGGTTCACTTGGAAACCATCAATAATACAAGGCTAGACTGAAGGATTGATAGTAAAAACAAGCCCACTCATTTCCTAATGTAGCCTCTCTTTAGTCTACGCACAATGAAAGGAATGAATCCATTTCATTACATACCACCTCGTTATTTATTTTGTGACTTTTCTAAATGACAGGGACATTGGGAGAGGAGATGTGTTGGTTGACCAATTAACTAGTTAAATATAGACAAGGTTATGATGTGTCATCTCATCTCATGACTGTTCTGTGTTCTAATGACACCATGCCGTCCTACCATCCTGCCACAGAGACTGGTTCTGGCAGATAGTGCCCTAATGGTTTTGCATCGTCAGTGCTGACGCATCGTGTGGCACTGGTGGCTCTGTGTGGGTTGTGGCCGAGATAAGTGATGAGGGTAGGAGGAGCGAGGAGACGTACAGATGTAGGATCTTAATATGAGCCAGTTTGCTACAGCAGGAAAATAATCCTGCAGCAACCGAAAATGTGAATTATTATGTGGATTATAATTAATGGACATTTTTGTAGGGGAAATCAAGTCTGAAATGTCAAAGTGGAAATGACAAACTTCAGAAGCCATTTTAAACCTCAAATACACTACAAGTAAAAAAATGTCCTGCGTTGCAGGAAAGTACTCCTGCAAAAGGGTGATCAAATTAAGATCCTACATCTGTAGGCCTTTACTGATGTAACTAACTGCTGTGCTTGCCTAGCTGGTTTGGAACAACCTGTGCTTAATGCATTATGCTAAAACAGCACTGTAGCAGCCAAGTGCACCTGTTAGTTGCTGTTGACAAGGTTTTCAACCTACCACATGACATTTAGACCTAGGCCACAGTGAGTGGTGTTGTTGCTGGGCAGATTAAACCTAAAACAAATCAATATTAGAGAAATTAGTTTCATTCATGGAGGAATCGTAATCCGGCCCTTTAAGAAAAAACATTCAAAAATCTGAATCACAAGCATACAGTTAATCTCATTTGCTGTAAGTAAATACCATACTTTATATGTCACGGGCCTACTAAACCCGTTTGGCATTGAATTGTCCAAGCCAGCCCTGCTGCACTCTGGTTTCTGGAATGGAACACTCACCAGTTCCATTCCATTTAGTCAAGTTTATCAAATGGACTAGTTCCATTCCATTGTTCTTGCTACCGCAGCAGGCCCGTGAGGTGATATCCCTGTAGTGACAAAGCCGTGCTGCAGACAGAGATGACAGGGTAGAAGATGAGAGACCTGAAACCCAGAAACCACATTCCAGATGCTCACATAGCATCAGGCCTCCACTGCCACCAGACTAGATAACACGTCGGTTTCACCCTCTTTGATTATTTAGCAGTCTCTTATAAACCAGGTCGCTCATACATGAAGACGTGAAATTATAGCCTACTGCATTAGAGCTAGAGTTTACACTGGTTGGTTTAGCTTGTTTGTTAGTGTATGCTGGGTGCTTCCCAACGTCCGTTAACATTACGCAAAATAAATAGTACCTAAGACAAATTACACCATTAGATTGTTTGTGGGGTGCTTCCTTGCTAGAGCAGTATGTGAGTGAGCATTTTGCTAACCAAATAGCCTAGCCCCTAAAACACCACTTAGTATTTTACTAACCAAACCCTACCATTAGCTTGTTTCCTATGCGTGATGCTAGGCTAAGTATTGTATGTACAGTATACATGCTGCTAGTGAGGGATTCAATGACCGTAGTCCCTATTGAACCAGCTGTGTGTTCAACTGGCCATGTTGTTTTATGATGTCTCTGTTTATGGGTAATCAAGAGGGCCAGGCTTTTACTCTGGGACATAAATCTAGAGATGCCGTCTCCCTCACCCCTCACTATTCTTTTAATAGTGTGTATCAGGCCTATAATACACAAGACAATAATAAAACTCCTAAATGATATTGCTGCTGGTGGTTGGGTGTCTCTAGTCTCTCTGCCGCTGATAGAATTATATTAGTTTTTCCGCTCGACACTCTATGACAAGGGGTTGTGCAAACAGACTCTCTCTTAAACACCTTTCAGCAAGGGATGTCTATGATATATTAAGGGTACAATCTGCAATATTTAGTGCAGTTCGATTCCAATTTCAATTACCCACTACCCATTGGGCTCTATGTGTTCTCTGGAAAATAATGCAACTCCGTGAAAGGTGAGTTCCACTCCGCTGGCGCGTCGTGTCGTGGAACATACCTTCCACGTCGTTCATTATTTTCCATAGAATGCATAGCCCCTCATTGATTATCCCTTACGTATCAGAAGGTGAATGCACCAATTTGTAAGTCGCTCTGGATAAGAGCGTCTGCTAAATGACGTAAATGTAAATGTATTGCATTCAATTGAACATAAGTTCAGAAGAACCTCATGTCTTCTCTCATCTGATCATTCTGAATGACTTTAGAGGAGCAGAATAAGACCATGAAACACAATACCAAAGTCGTGATTTCACTCTGAAAGCTGTTTTGGTTTTGGCCCAGGCTTTAGGACCCTGAGGTGCTCAGGTCTACATCCTTCATGGTGTGTGAGAGCGGAGTTTGTCCCAATTCTCCTCCGACCATAGCAACAACAATACCCACCCCACCCTCCCTGTTGTCAGGCCTTGCAGCCAGGCCCAAACTGGACCCAGTTGGGGTTCGTCCCAGATGGCAACCTATTCCCTATATAGTGCACTACTTTTGACCGGCTCTGGTCAAAAGCAGTGCACTAAATAGGGAATAGGGTGCGGTTTGGGACTCATTCGTTCTTAGCCAACCAACGTGATGCCTTGTAAGCTTTTCTTGGCTCAGAAAAGCAGCTTAAGGGACTTGATCTTTGGTCTGGCGAACGCAGCAGAGCCAGAGTGGAGCACAGCGGAGCACAGCGGAATCAGGGTGGAGCACGCACACGTGCTGGGGGCTGGAGCACTTTCCCCTCTGGTCAGCCAGATCCGCTACGCTAGGCGAGGCTATGCTAACCGCTAACTTCTATTTTGGTAAAAGAGTTAACTAGCTGTTTGCTAGCAGTTAGCATTAGCGAAGCTAGCAGTAATATTCCGTTATAGGAGTTAGTTAGCGGTTAGCATTAGCATAGCGTAGCGTTAGTTGATCTGGCTGTGAGAGGGTGTAATAGTAACAGTAACTGGGTGAGGGTGAATAGAGACGGAAAACACCTGTCTCACGAAGGGCCTGACTCTGAAGGACACATATTTAGCCAACCGCGTGCACTAATCCACTCACATACACAAACCTAGATGTACTGTGTACACACGGTCCTATATCAGCTCATTATACACCCACACACACTCCGTGTAGGAGACACAAGAGAATCTCTAGGTCATCCTCGTTACGCACGTCTTCCTAACTGTCCTATATTCTCCTTCTGCTGAGTCGCTCTGTAAGAACACACTGGTTTAGTGAACACACACACACCCTCCAGCTGGATTAGGTGCCGGTCACTCGTCCTTACCTGACCTTTGACTCAGGATATCTATGCACATCCTTGTTGTGCCCTTATACAGGGGATGTTTGTGTTTATACAGGATATTTGCATTAGCACGTACAGCATTCCAAGATGTGCAGGAGATGGGAGGGTCAGTTTGTTTCGGGGATTACACACTCATGTTTGTTTAGAAGGATAGAAATAGAAGTGTTTTGATTGTATTTGGAATATCTCCCTGATAAGACAGTGCTTTCGATCAAATCAACATCTCTCCCTCTTTACCCTTTTACCACAACTAATAAAACTCCTTATGTGGTGGTATTTTCTCACCCACCCCATAACGATAGTGGGTCACGCTTCTTGACAAACCAAACCCACATCCCAAGTGGCTGTTTAGTAGGAGTGTTCCAGGATGGAATGCACTAATGTTCCGTCCTCTCCCCTACTGCTGCTGCTGCTGCTAGTCTAGAACTTTGTCCCAAATGGCACCCTATTCCCTATGGGCCCTGGTCAAAAGTAGTGCACTACATAGGGAATCGGGTGCTATTTGGGACGCACCCTAGAGCAGCATGTCAATCGGTTAGCATTCCAGCTAACCAAATCATCCAACCTAAAAGGAAGAACTAGAAGCCTGTTGGAACTGAACCATCTCGATTACATTTGTCTGGGGTCTATATTTAGACTGCTAGAGGGAAAACTGCTCAGTTTCGACCAATCATGGCTTGTTAAGGACGGATGCCCTCCAATCAAAATGCGGTATCTTCTGACGACATCATATCCTTCCTGGTTGGTTTGTGTGGATGGTGGAGTGTCATTGTTTACAGTTAGTGTTCCGTAACAGGGACAGAGCTAGCTTATAGGGTCCTGGGTTTGTGAACTACTGTACCTAGCCACTGTTACAAGGCATGGTTAAGTGGATCTGCTTTTAGGATTTGAGGCGGGGGTGGGGAGACAGCTGTGTGTGTGTGTACAGTATTAGCATAAACCAGAGCAGAGTGAGAGGAGAGAGGATATCAGGGATAGCAGAAGGACAGTCGTGCCCCAGAAGCCAACATCTGGTTGGTTGGATGTTGGAGGGATCTCCCTCGGTTTTATCTGTTTCAGCCCAACGTGGTGTTTTAGGACAGTAAAGCCTTCTGGTTATTGGAGTTTAATCCAATGCTCCTCTGACCTCAGGTCACTATAGAAGGGGGGATGGAGGCATGGGAAGTGATGGAGGGATGGGAAGTGATGGAGGGATGGGAAGTGATGGAGGGATGGGAAGTGATGGAGGGATGGGAAGTGATGGAGGGATGGGAAGTGATGGAGGGATGGATCATGGATGGGGAATGATAGAGAAAAGAAAGAGATGAAGGGGAATCAGGGAACGATAGAGGAGGGGATCCCCATGGAGGTAGGGACTAAGGAGGGGAAGCAGGGAACGATAGAGGAGGGGATCCCCATGGAGGTAGGGACTAAGGAGGGGAAGCAGGGAACGATAGAGGAGGGGATCCCCATGGAGGTAGGGACTAAGGAGGGGAAGCAGGGAACGATAGAGGAGGGGATCCCCATGGAGGTAGGGACTAAGGAGGGGAAGCAGGGAACGATAGAGGAGGGGATCCCCATGGAGGTAGGGACTAAGGAGGGGAAGCGACACTTCTTGTTTTGAGTAGTAGAGAGTCATCAAGCTTTGTGGACGCCAGAATCACATGATTCTGAGGTCATGTGATATTGGGGTCTGCTCTCTCTTTCTCTCTATCTCTCTCTCATTCTCTCCCCTCCCCCTCTCTATCTCTCTCCTCTCTCCACCCATCCCCTCCATCCCTCTCTCCAGTGGACCAGATTAAAAGCTACAGAGCAGAGCGATGTTAGGCACGTGTGAACTAATCCATGTGTGTGTTAGTTATGAGCCCCCAGTCCCAGTCTCACTGGGACCCTGCCTGCTAGAACCTACTGGACACTGCACAGCTGGCATAGCCTGCATAACCCCCTCCTCTACCTCCTCTTCCTCCAGTCATCCCCCACGCTGACTATTTCTAACTCTCTCTCTCTCTTTCTCTCTCAATTCAATTCAAAGGGCTTTATTGGCATGGGAAACATATGTTTACATTGCCAAAGCAAGTGAAATAGATAATTAAACAAGTATCTCTCTCTCTTTCACTCACTTGCTTTTTACTCTCTATCCATTTCATTCCACTCTCTCTCTTCTCTCCTCTCGCAATGCTTCCTTTTTAAACTTCCCCTCTCATCCCTCCCTCCCTCTCTGTGTTGCTGTGTTGCCATGCATCATTGCAGATGCCGCTCTGTGGTTTGGCATGGGTTCAGTGAGCAGGCGTGACGTGTAGTAGGACAGATCGACTACAGTGTATATCTGCCCAGCAATTATCGTACAATTGGATTTATTTACCAACCAACCCTCGTGTGTGTGTGTGTGTGTGTGTGTGTGTGTGTGTGTGTGTGTGTGTGTGTGTGTGTGTGTGTGTGTGTGTGTGTGTGTGTGTGTGTGTGTGTGTGTGTACGCCTCCTGAGTGGCGCAGTGGTCTAAGGCTAGCTGTGCCACTAGAGATCCTGGTTCGAATCCAGGCTCTGTCGTAGCCGGCCGCGACCGGGAGACCCATGGGGCGGCGCACAATTGGCCTAGCGTCGTCCAGGGTAGGGGAGGGAATGGCCGGCAGGGATGTAGCTCAGTTGATAGAGCATGGCGTTTGCAATGCCAGGGTTGTGGGTTCGATTCCCACGGGGGGTATGAAAAAATAAAATAATAATAATGTATGCACTCACTAACTGTAAGTCGCTCTGGATAAGAGCATCTGCTAAATGACTAAAATGTAAATGTTGTGTGTGTGTGTGCCTGCGTGAGTGAGTGAGTAAGTAATGTGGTGCAGGGTTCCCTGATATTCCAGATATCCCATGTTGATTTAACCCCTTTATACACCAGCTGGTTTTGAGTTCCACTGTGGTTCTAGACTAAACAACCCAGTGGTTGTCTGGATGGATCCACAGGATGTGCTGCTCACGACCAGACAATCATATCTCAAAGGAATGAAGAAGGAACTGATGTTAGTCCATGGAAGTCTAAAAAGGGCATTACTGAGAACCAGAAAACGAGAGAGAAACACACACACACACACACTCACACACACACTGAATACCACCATACCTACCCACTCATAGTGATAAATTCCACCCCCACAGAATAGCTACATCCCCAATGTTTCTCTGTCATTCCGACATGGAATATGGGTCACCATCCGACTTCATTCCGAGAGGGAATTCCGACTCCCCAGACTCACTAATCAGTCTCTAGGATCCCCAACGAGTGGAGTGGGCTGTCGCACACTTCTAGAGTGAACACATTCCACATTCCTTTCATTCTTCAGTGCTGTTAGTTACATATAACAATTGCCTGTCAGTTGTCTGCCTGTAGTGAAAACTCAAAGGACGATTGTCCTTATAGGATGTCCCCCACTCAGAAGAAGAAGACAGCGAAGGAGGGATCTCTCTCTCTCTCTCTCTCTCATTTACTCTCTCAAGTACCAGTCTAAGAGTCCCAAATCGTTTCTTTCTGTCAATAGCCAGCTAGACACGCTTCATGTCCTTGTGTTTCTGCTCTTTTGTCCTATTGGCTTATTGAGGGTTGTAACTATACAAGGATGTTGTCTATGTTATCTCAACCACTAAGAGCTGGAGCACTCTGTCTTTAGTAGCTAGCCCAGCTAGCAGCGCAACATTTCATACATTGCTGTAGGCTTCAGATGCTAGTTTCTGGGCAGATTACACAGAGATGGAAGAGTTAGACCTTTAATGACGGTCTCTCCCCGTCCCCCCCTCGCTCTCTCTCTCTTTCTCCATCTCTTTTTTTCCCCTCTCTGTTTCTCCCCACCTCTCCCTCCCCCGCAACGTATTGTATGCCACCCCCCCCTCTCCCTCTCCCTACATCCATCCCTCTCCCCCATCTGTCTATGTCTTATAATAGACAACAGCAAAGCGTCCTCCTGTCCTTTAGTGTAAAGACGCCATCGGCAGGACAGGCCTATATTCATCTGAGAGAGTAGTGTGTGTGTGTGTGTGTGTTTGTGTGTGTGTGTGTGTTTAAGCCCAGAAACGTGGCAGATCACCATGTCAACACTCACTGCTCGGCAAGATATTACAATCCACCACTCGCCAAGAATATCAATGTATTTCTTTATTTACATTCACCCCTGTCACTCGGATTTACATCCAATTTGCTTTGAGGGGGGACAGTGACACATCCTATTATCCTATGGGAAGGTGGCTCTGTGTCGATCAGCTGTATGGTCTGTTATTGGAATAGAATAAGTAGCCTATAACTAGGGAATCAAATAAGAATCCCAAAGTAATGAATTGAATCAAATGTTTAATTTGCTCTTTGATTATCATGGCAGTATGGTTCTTTAGAACATTTCGTTCCCTTTAGAAAATCATGTGGTTGCTACAAATAAAACATTTTATAAACTGGGTGGTTCGAGCCCTGAATGCTGATTGGCTGACAGCCGTGGTATATCAGACCGTATAACATGTATTTTTACTGCTCTAATTACGTTGGTAACCAGTTTATAATAGCAATAAGGCACCTCAGGGGTTTGTGGTATATGGCCAATATACCACACCCCCTTGTTCCTTATTGCTTAAATATAGTATTGGAAAAGGTCAATCTAGTACAGAACCTTGAAGTGACACTGACTGACTCTTCCTGGTGGGGTTGTCCTATGGGAAGGTGATATGTTGTGATGATGTTGCTTTTGGGAGTTAACCATGTGGGTGCTTTAAAAAAGACTAAGTGGGTGTTACTACCATGTGCTTTAAGCATCGAGAACAAACAGACTATTTGACCCCAGTCCAATAGGCTACATGACCTGTTCAGTCAGTTAGTTGGACAGGTGCTGCTGGTAGAACATGTGACCTGCACCATAGCAGTCATCATGTGACAGCACAGTAAGCAGTGGGCCTCATGAAAGAGAGAGGGAACACACACACACTGAACCACACAGGGCATCCTTACCATAAAAACAACATCTCCATTGTGTTGCTAGCGTAGCTAGATTCAACACTGGAGCCTGTGTTAGTGTGCATGTGTGTGTTTGTGACTGAGTATACAGTAAGCTATGTTAGTTGTGTGTTTTTATAAGACGGGTGGGCGTGCACGTGAGAGACAGCAGTGTTCATGTACTCACACGGCTGCACCGCCTGGTATGGCAACTGCTCGGCCTCCGACCGCAAGGCACTACAGAGGGTAGTGCATACTGCCCAGTACATCACTGGGGCCAAGTTTCCTGCCATCCAGGACCTCTATACAAGGCGGTGTCAGAGGAAGGCCCTAAAAATTGTCAAAGACTCCAGCCACCCTAGTCATAGACTGTTCTCTCTGCTACTGCACAGCAAGCGGTACCGGAGCGCCAAGTCTAGGTCCAAAAGGCTTCTTAACAGCTTCTACTCCCAAGCCATAAGACTCCTGAACAGCTAATCAAATGGGTACCTGGACTATTTGCATTGTCCCCCCACCCCTCTTTTACGCTGCTGCTACTCTCTGTTTATTATCTATGCATAGTCACTTTAATAACTCTACCTACATGTACATATTACCCCAATTACCTGGACTAACCTGTGCCCCCGCACATTGACTCTGTACCGGTACCCCCTGTATATATGTCACGTTCGTCGAGGAGTGAAGGAGACCAAGGCGCAGCGAGTGAAAAGAACATGTTGACTTTATTACTTAAAGCAACCAAAAACAACAAACCAAAGCGACGAATGTGAAGTCCAATAGTGACAAAGACTAAACAGGAACAAAAACCCACAACCCTCATGAGAACACAAACAGTTTAAATATGGCTCCCAATCAGAGATAACGAGCCGACAGCTGACACTCGTTACCTCCGATTGGGAGTCACACGACACCACAAATAACTCACCCAAAACACAACCAAACGAATACACCCTATACAACAAAACCCCACAACAAAACCCCACAAAACAAATACACCCTGGCTCAAATACAAAAGTCCCGGAGCCAGAGTGTCACAGTACCCCCCCCTAAAGGTGCGCACTCCGGGCGCACCAGCATACAGTCTAGGGGAGGGTCTGGGTGGGCGTCTGTCCACGGTGGCGGTTCTGGCCCTGGTCGTGGTCCCCACCCCACCTTAGTCACCACCCGCTTCCCTAGCCTCCTCCACATGACCACCCTCCAACTTACCCCACCTGGATTTAGGGGCAGCACCGGGCTAAGGGACCGCACCTGGCTAAGGGGCAGCACCGGACTAAGGGACAGCATCGGGCTAAGGGACAGCCCCGGACTCAATGGTGGATCCTGGCTGGCTGGCTCTGGCGGATCCTGGCTGGACGGCTCTGGCGGATCCTGGCTGGACGGCTCATGGCTGGCTGAAAGATCTGGCTGCTCATGGCTGGCTGACGGATCTGGCTGCTCATGGCTGGCTGACGGATCTGGCTGCTCATGGCTGGCTGACGGATCTGGCTGCTCATGGCTGGCTGACGGATCTGGCTGCTCATGGCTGGCGGAAGGCTCTGGCTGATCCTGTCTGGCGGAAGGCTCTGGCTGATCCTGTCTGGCGGAAGGCTCTAGCGGCTCCGGTCTGGCGGACGGCTTTGAAGGCTCATGGCAGACGGAAAGTTCAAGCGCCTTAGGGCAGACGGGCAGTTCAGGCCCCGTTGGGCAGACGGCCGACTCTGGCCGTCTGAGGCGCACCGTAGGCCTGGTGCGTGGTGCCGGAACTGGAGGTACCGGGCTGAGGACACGCATCTCAGGGCTAGTGCGGGGAGAAGCAACAGGGCATGCTGGACCCTGGGGACGCACATAAGGCCTAGTGCGGAGAGCAGGAACAGGGCATGCTGGACCCTGGGGACGCACATAAGGCCTAGTGCGGAGAGCAGCAACAGGACGCACAGGACTCGGGGGACACACAGGAGGCTTGGTGCGTGGTGTAGGCACTGGTGGGAAAAGGCTGGAGACACGCACCATACAGCTAGTGCGTGGAGGAGACACAGGGCTCTGCAGACGTACAGGAAGCCTAGTGCGTGGTGTAGGCCCTGGTGGTACTGGGCTGGAGCGGGGAGGTGGCGCCGGAAATACCGGACCGTGCAGGCTTACTGGCTCCCTTGAGCACTGAGCCTGACCAACCTTACCTGGGTTGATGCTCCCCGTCGCCCGACCAGTACGGGGAGGTGGAATAACCCGCACCGGCCTATGTGGGCGAACCGGGAACACCATGCGTAAGGCTGGTGCCATGTACGCCGGCCCGAGAAGACGCACTGGTAGCCGGATGCGTTGGGCCGGCTTCATGACATCTGGCTCAACGCTCACTCTAACCCGGCCGATACGTGGAGCTGGACTGTACCGAACCGGGCTATGCCTGCGTACAGGAGACACCATGCGCTCTACTGCGTAACACGGTGTCTGCCCGTACTCTCGCTCTCCACGGTAAGTCCAGGGAGTAGGCGCAGGTCTCCTACCTGACTTCGCCACACTCCCTTTTAGCCCCCCCCCAAGAAATTTTTGGGTAGTACCCACGGGCTTCCAGCCTTGACTCCGTGCTGCCTCCTCATACCGCCTCCTCTCGGCTTTAGCTGCCTCCAGCTCTTCACGAGGGCGGCGATATTCTCCCGGTTGTGCCCAAGGACCCTTTCCAGCCAGTATCTCCTCCCATGTCCATGAATCCTTTATAGGCGTCCATGAATCCTGTTGCCGCTTGACACGCTGCTTGGTCCTGTTACGGTGGGTTTTTCTGTCACGTTCGTCGAGGAGTGAAGGAGACCAAGGCGCAGCGAGTGAAAAGAACATGTTGACTTTATTACTTAAAGCAACCAAAAACAACAAACCAAAGCGACGAATGTGAAGTCCAATAGTGACAAAGACTAAACAGGAACAAAAACCCACAACCCTCATGAGAACACAAACAGTTTAAATATGGCTCCCAATCAGAGATAACGAGCCGACAGCTGACACTCGTTACCTCCGATTGGGAGTCACACGACACCACAAATAACTCACCCAAAACACAACCAAACGAATACACCCTATACAACAAAACCCCACAACAAAACCCCACAAAACAAATACACCCTGGCTCAAATACAAAAGTCCCGGAGCCAGAGTGTCACAATATAGCCTCCCTACTGTTATTTTACTGCTGCTCTTTAATTATTTGTTATTTGTCTATTTTTCTCCTTTTATATTTTTTACTTATCAATTTTTTACTTAACCAACAATGCAGTTTTAAGAAAATTAAGTGTTAAGGGCTTGTAAGTAAGCATTTCACTGTAAGGTCTACACCTGTTGTATTCGGCGCATGTGACGAATACAATTTGATTTTATGTAATATTTATGTAACATGTATGTGGGCTGTGTGAAGAGTGACTGCCACATGCATATTGAATTTCACCATCTGCAAAATGTACGGGGGTGGATCAACGCGCCGCACGTTTGGCCCATATATGAATTATATATTATTCCATATGATCTACAGAGGCATAAAGCGATTTCCCAAGAGTACACAGCTAAGCCAACAAGTCCTGTTTGATATTTTTAGAGCTTAAATTATAGATTTACCCTACACTTGAGTGTACAAAACATTAGGAACACCTGCTCTTTCCATGACATAGACTGACCAGGTGAATCCAGGTCAAAGTGATGATCCCTTATTGATGTCACCTGTTAAATCCACTTCAATCAGTATAGTTGAAGGGGAGGAGACAGGTTAAAGACAGATTTTTAAGCCTTGAGACATGGATTGTGTATGTGTGCCATTCAGAGGGTGAATGGGCAAGACAAAATATTTAAGTGCCTTTGAACGGGGTATGGTAGTAGGTGCCAGGCGCACCAGTTTGGGTGTGTCAAAACTGCAACGCTGCTGGGTTTTTCCCGTGTGTCTCAAGAATGGTCCACCACCCAAAGGACATCCAGCCAACTTCACATAACTGTGAGAAGCACTGCAGTCAACATGGGCCAGCATCTCTGTGGAATGCTTTGGACATCTTGTAGAGTCCATGCCCCGACGAATTGAGGCTGTTCTGAGGGCAAAACGGGTGGTGCAACTCAATATTAGGAAGGTGTTCCTAATGTTTTGTACACTCAGTGGATATTTCAATACCTTTCCGCTTCATTGAAATCATAGACAACATCTGTGTATGTTTGGTGTGTATAATCTGATTAGCTCTCAATATTACTGTTCAGAAAAATACCAATTTAAAATCTATTTGGATTTAGGCTGTGGCTTTTGTGCCTCAAATAAGGCAAGATAAAGCTGGAAAGAAAAGTGGTTGGATTTTATTTTTCTTCCTATCCCTGGAAAGAGAAATGGTGATATTGGTCAACGTAATGCTAACAAGACCATGTTCATAATGATCATGTGTGCGTCGCAAATGGCGCCGCCCTATTCCCTATGGTGTGCACTTCTTTTGACCAGCGCCTATAGGGTTCTGGTCAAAAGTAGTGCACTATGTAAGGAATAGGGTGCCATTTGGGGCGTAGTTCATAATGACCATGATGTCTCCATTTCCTGACTGCCTTGTCAGCTTTGAGATTTACCACCGAGCTCCACCAAGGATCTGTAATTAGTATAATATCATTGGATGCGTGCCAAATGGCACCCTGTTCACTACATAGTGCACTACTTTTGATCAGAGCCTGGTCAAAAGTAGTGCACTATGTAGGGAATAGGGTGCCATTTGGGATGCGGACTATGTGAAGGATCTGTAATTAGTATAATATCTATGTGAAGGGTCACGTGTCAGCTCGCTACATCAATAACTAGGTAATATGGGAGGTGGGGTTGAGGGGTTGAGGGTGTGGGGCCCAGTAGCGATGGGATCTGTCTTGATTAATGAGGAATTAGTGTTTTAATGACATTACCCTCTATTTATAGGCCTACATCATTGAAATGGACCTACCGCTAAACCAATATATACCGTCCTGATCACATCCTTCAAATGTATGGAGTGCTATCTGTAAACAGGGTCTGAACTGCCCCTTTAAAGACCTATGAAATGTATATCATACATCTTGGATGGCCCGTGCCATAAAGTCATTAATTATTTAAGACTTATTCAAAAGTTCCAGGAAATCTAGGCCAGCTATAGTGTATTGCTCCTTTCTCTCTCTGCTTCATGATGTGTGTTCCACAAAATACTGTATAATCAGAACTAGCAGGACTTTGTCCTCAGCCAGATCAGTGTTTTACCCATGAAAAAAAGGACATTTCTACAATAAGCTCTTTCTTGTTTGTTTTGGGGTTATTAGACTACACCTTGGCTCTAGGTTTTCCCTGTGTTTGTTTTGGGGTTATTAGACTACACCTTGGCTCTAGGTTTTCCCTGTGTTTGTTTTGGGGTTATTAGACTACACCTTGGCTCTAGGTTTTCCCTGTGTTTGTTTTGGGGTTATTAGACCACACCTTGGCTCTAGGTTGTCCCTGTGTTTGTTTTGGGGTTATTAGACCACACCTTGGCTCTAGGTTGTCCCTGTGTTTGTTTTGGGGTTATTAGACCACACCTTGGCTCTAGGTTGTCCCTGTGTTTGTTTTGGGGTTATTAGACCACACCTTGGCTCTAGGTTGTCCCTGTGTTTGTTTTGGGGTTATTAGACCACACCTTGGCTCTAGGTTGTCCCTGTGTTTGTTTTGGGGTTATTAGACTACACCTTGGCTCTAGGTTGTCCCTGTGTTTGTTTTGGGGTTATTAGACTACACCTTGGCTCTAGGTTGTCCCTGTGTTTGTTTTGGGGTTATTAGACCACACCTTGGCTCTAGGTTGTCCCTGTGTTTGTTTTGGGGTTATTAGACTACACCTTGGCTCTAGGTTGTCCCTGTGTTTGTTTTGGGGTTATTAGACCACACCTTGGCTCTAGGTTGTCCCTGTGTTTGTTTTGGGGTTATTAGACCACACCTTGGCTCTAGGTTGTCCCTGTGTTTGTTTTGGGGTTATTAGACTACACCTTGGCTCTAGGTTGTCCCTGTGTTTGTTTTGGGGTTATTAGACTACACCTTGGCTCTAGGTTGTCCCTGTGTTTGTTTTGGGGTTATTAGACTACACCTTGGCTCTAGGTTGTCCCTGTGTTTGTTTTGGGGTTATTAGACTACACCTTGGCTCTAGGTTTCCCCTGTGTTTGTTTTGGGGTTATTAGACTACACCTTGGCTCTAGGTTTTCCCTGTGTTTGTTTCTCAAACAAACCCACCTTTAATTAGCCTAAGCTGCAAAACATACTAAATCTACTATTGAAGCTATTCTATTAAACTGGGAGACAACACCCTGTGCTAATGCAGATAGAGCCAGACGTGATGCTGCAAGCCACAGACCAAAGTGAAACAGTCTACAAAAAAAGACCACTCACTACATCTAACCTCCCAAAGACCACTCACTACCTCTTCAGCCCCTAAAACGCCAGTTACCTCACAACCATAATGTAACAGTCTATAGAAAGACCACTCACTACCTCTACTACAGCCTCCGTAGCTGGAGAAGGTGACGGTTCAAAAGAGTGGTGGTAAAAACTCCAACCACATTAAACGCTTGCTGCCTGTCGGTATGCACAGCTGAGCATCCTTTCAACCGGCTTTTTCAAGCTCTCTTCAAACCATTTTTCAACATCTTGTCAAGGCAGTTGTTCTTTTTTCCTTTCAAACTCTCTCTTGATCAGATGAAAGAGAGAAGGGTAAAAGAAGAACCTGTGGTGAGATGGAGGGATGAATAAAGGGAAAGAAGGAGTGCGTAGGTAAAGAGCTGTGAGCAGTGCTCGGGTCGATTCTGCCGTGTTACAAAAGAGGGTTTTGAAGTGCAGATGGCCTTTTTCTCTGAAGGGTTATCCCTTGTGTTGGAGGCAGGTTTGACGCATAGAAAAGAGAGCGAGAGGTGGAGGTTAGAGAGCATGGAAGACCAACTCTCCACACAATTGTTTATTTTTACCATCATCATGCCATCAGGTTCACAAACTCCAACGTTATGCATCCATTTACCTTTGTTGTCATTCAATATCCTAGCTTTGATTTCCTGTGTGTGGGTTCTGAGTACAAGCCTTCGTGGTAGCATCAGCACGCTAGCAGCACGTGTTATGTAATCTGCATGCTGCAGATGGGAGCCCCATTCACGTAAAGCTAACACTAGGTAATGCTATTCATAGGATGGATGACATGGAGAACAGGGCCCTTTGGCAGGCTAATGTTAGCACGTGTTCCAGGCTATCAATAGCTAAAGCAACAAGGCTCATTAGTGGGCTAATGCTAGCAAGCGCTAGGCTATTCATAGGAGTGGAGCTAATGCTATCCAACCCCCTGCAGTGCTAAATTAGCTTAGCAGGCTATCTATATCCAGCACACTACTGACACTGAGGTTAGCGTCCTGTCATGATCCTTCCTGTAGCTAACGCTGGTGTGTGTAGTGTTGCAGTGTCCTACCACTGCAAATTAAATCCATTGCCATTTATGTAACGAGATATGCTTTTCTAAGAACCACTAAGGAAATACAGCTAGGCCTAGCAGGGTTGGGGTTCATTCCATTGCATTCAGGAAGTAAACAGAAATTCTAATTCACATTGTTACTCATAGTATTGGACATGTTTGCTATTTTGTGCTCAGGAGGCCCCAAAGGAGATTATGGTGCAGAATGCCTATATTTAAAGTCCCACTCAGGTATTTAAGCCCACAAACAACTCATTCATTCTTTGTCACCTATTAGGCCTTAAGCCCAGGTCTTTGACCCGACCGATACACAACCGCCCAGCATGCTTTAGGAATTACGACCATTAACTCTTAAACCTAACTGGTAAACAACTGTGCTCTAAAGGCTTAGGACCATATAACCATTGGTGGACATTTTGTATGGACAGTGACATAATTATAGGGACATACTTCTCTATCTCGTTCTCGCTCACTCTCTCTATTTCTCTCTGTTTGTCTCTGCCTCTGTCGATCTCAGTCTCTACCTCTCCGTCAATCTCTACATCTCTATTTTCTCTCTTTCTCCTTCCTCCTCTCTCGATCTCTCTGTCCCTCTCCCTCCCCCCATCTGTTTCCATCTCCATTGCTCTCTGGAGGAGGGGAGAGAAGAGAGGAAGGAGAGGGACATTGACCTTAGTTACATTGACCTTAGTTACATTGACCTTAGTTACATTGACCTTAGTTACATTGACCTTGCATGTGTAGAAATCAAGGCTGAGAAATGTGCTTTGAGATGTCATCATATTGGTGTGGAGGTGTCTGTGGTTAGCTGCTGTGACACGTATCAGAATAGGCCTATGAATTCAAACTACATCCACACATCTTCTATGTGTGAAAGAAAAGGAGGCCATGGCTAAATAGGCCTACAGTAATTGTGGTTAACTAGCCTAGCCTACTCATGAAGATTAACCTTCACTTGAGACAGATAGACAGATAGGTCTGTGAACGGTGCCTGCTGTCTTCCCCTCCCTGCCTCCCTCCTTCTCTCTCTCCTCCCTCCTCCCTCCCTCCAGTAAGTGAGGGTTATCTAGGGTCAGCTGCTGAGACTGCAGTAGGGTGCATGGTTGTCTTTATCAGTGAGAAGTGAAGTGTAGAGCGGTGGAGGATGGGGAGGATGGGGAGGAGGAAGTACAGGCCTGTAGAACTACTGTCTGGAGGAGCTCCATTCACCTCACACACTGTAGCCTGACAGGCATGTCTAGACTTGTCTAGGATACCTCTCCCTCCCTCCCTTATTTCTCTCAGTGAGTTGATCAATGAGATTGTGTGTGTGTGTGTGTGTGTGTGTGTGTGTGTGTGTGTGTGTGTGTGTGTGTTCAGCCAGCTCAGCCTTACTGATGTGCCACAGCCATCTTCCAGGTCAAATAGTGTGATAACCCAGAGGTCTCCAAACCTGTCTAACTGGCTTTTAACACTATACAAGCAGCACTCTCCCAGCCACGCTAGCCTGACCCTCATGTGGGTGCTAGCAAGCGAGCTAAGTAGTGCTACGTATCAACAGCCATTGTCAGCCAATCCAGTAGAGGTTGGAAGCTATGGTGAGCTTCGATTGGTCACTCACGTCGCGATATCCTAGAGGATATGAATAAAGTTCAGCCTTTCCCAACTTAAGTCCCGCCCTGTTCGGTTCCCTCGCCCATGCTCGCACCATTCAACGTTCCCCCCGCCCTGTTCGGTTCCCTCGCCCATGCTCGCACCGTTCAACGTTCCCCCCGCCCTGTTTGGTTCCCTCGCCCATGCTCGCACCGTTCAACGTTCCCCCCGCCCTGTTCGGTTCCCTCGCCCATGCTCGCACCGCTCAACGGTCCCCCCGCCCTGTTCGGTCCCCTCGCCCATGCTCGCACCGCTCAACGGTCCCCTCGCCCTGTTCGGTCCCCTCGCCCATGCTCGCACTGCTCAACGGTCCCCTCGCCCTGTTCGGTCCCCTCGCCCATGCTCGCACTGCTCAACGGTCCCCTCGCCCTGTTCGGTCCCCTCGCCCATGCTCGCACTGCTCAACGGTCCCCTCGCCCTGTTCGGTTCCCTCGTTTTCCTTCCATTTTAAGTGAATGGCTTCCGATGTTTCACCGTGCGATGCTGCTTCCTAGTGGAACCTCGGAGTAAGGCCCGAGGCACCGCTATACAGAGGACACCCACACACATGCTATAGATCAGAGAACAGAGATTCATCTGGATCGTAGTCCATCTCTGTGTAGACCTGCAGGGTCTGCTCTAGGATAACCGGGGGACTGATAAAGACTGAATGTGGGCTGGCATGCCCTGTGAATGGGGCTGATTACAGACTGAGACAGAGACAGACAGATATTTATCATATATAGAGACGTGTGTACGTTTGTGTGGGTGTGGGTGTGGGTGTGTGTGTGGGTGTGTGTGTGTGTGCATGCACCTTTATTATTTAAGTGCTATAAGCAGTGCTGCCCTCCCATTCCAAACACACATCCTACCCCCACACAACCCAGAGGCATAACGTTCACGTTCTTCACATAGTTGAACTCACACACAGAAACACACACACACACACAGAGAGAGAGAGGAGAGTCATTTCTGAGTAATTGCTGCAGTCTTTAGGTTGTAATCTAGCCTTAGGGCCGAGACACTTTCAGTGTCCTAGTCTGAGTAGCTTAATGCCCTAGGTTAGCTAGAAGACCCCTTCACTGCAGCTTAATGCCCTAGGTTAGCTAGAAGACCCCTTCACTGCAGCTTAATGCCCTAGATTAGCTAGAAGACCCCTTCACTGCAGCTTAATGCCCTAGGTTAGCTAAAAGACCCCTTCACTGCAGCTTAATGCCCTAGGTTAGCTAAAAGACCCCTTCACTGCAGCTTAATGCCCTATGTTAGCTAAAAGACCCCTTCACTGCAGCTTAATGCCCTAGGTTAGCTAGAAGACCCCTTCACTGCAGCTTAATGCCCTAGGTTAGCTAGAAGACCCCTTCACTGCAGCTTAATGCCCTAGGTTAGCTAGAAGACCCCTTCACTGCAACCCAATTGACAGGTTATTGTGTTACACCCTCCATGATCTCTCTCTACCTCTCAACTCACCCATTACCTAGATGTACTGTACAGTCCGACCTTCAGTAATGTAGTCTAGCTAGCTATCATTAGAATGAGGAAGAGGGGGAGGGAGAAATGAAGTTGGAAATGCCATTACACCTCTCTGTGTCATTTGAGATCGTGTGTGTTGTGGTGTAACTACGGCTCAGAGAATTTCATTTACATTTTAGTCATTTAGCATACGCTCTTATCCAGAGCGACTTACAGTTAGTGCATTTATCTTAAGATAGCTAGGTGAGACAACCATTTCATGGTCAGGTCATGTGGTCAGGTTGACCTGACTACCTATAGGTTCCTTAGACACTACAGGAGTCTACAGCGATGGAGGGGGGAAGTAAAACTGAGTAGGGTGCAGGAAACACCATTACACCTCCTCTCTCTCTCTCTCTCTCTCTCTCTCTCTCTCTCTCTCTCTCTCTCTCTCTCTCTCTCTCTCTCTCTCTCTCTCTCTCTCTCTCTCTCTCTCTCTCTCTCTCTCTCTCTCTCTCTCTCTCTCTCTCTCTCTCTCTCTCTCTCTCAGTATCATCTGGACCAATGTGTTGTCTTGTTATCCATCTACTGTATCTGGCTCCTGAATCCTGTAATATCCTGTCTCTAACCTCTCTTTCTCTCTCTCTCTCTCTCTCTGTGTGTTCCTGTCTTCTTCCAGACGAGCCCACCTGCGTCTGTGTTTGGAGAGGTTGAAGGCCCTCATCCCTCTGGGAAAAGACTGTAACCGCCACACCACCCTGGGACTGCTCAACAAAGCCAAATCACATATTAAGGTAGCTATACTGCCCGGACACATGCAAACTTATGACCTCTTCAAATGCTTTAAACATGTATGACAAATGTTTGACATTTTCCATTGATTGATTTGAAGTTGTATGAAGCTTTACTATTGTAACACAAACAACACATTTGACTGGTAACCAATGATCCCTCTAAGCTGCCTGTGTGCCCCTGGGACTGCCGCGCAGAAGAAATATCACCCCGCGCAGAGAAGCACAAGATTGAACTTCACTCAACTCTCTAGAGTTCTCCCCGTTAATTAACACTATCAACGTTTCCCTTTTTTGGGGAATTGTGATCGAATCAATGCAATTATTATTAGCCACTTTCATTGCAACATTATTTGGAGACGGTCTTGAATAAGCTAAGTAGCCAATAGGGTAGCATAATTTGTCTGATTCTCTGTAATAATGGTATGGGAATAATAATGCATTTTATTTTGTAAAGTGGTTTCTTGCATCAAACAACACAACAAAATGTTCAGGATAAACAGGTTAATGTCAAGGCCTGCATGTTTTGTGTTCAAAAGTCTCATGGAATGTAGGCCTACGTTGAACACCACACATTGGCTACTACTGTAGGCTGAATGATATGATGTTATGTGATGCATATTCTCCATAGTTTTTTATGGTAGTCCTACATTATGATCAAATAGCCACAGTAGCCTACTTGGCCACTGTTAAAACTGTAACTTAAAGCGGGTACAGCCTCAGTGTTCACAGTAAACGCGCGCTGGAAGTTGCACAGAACTTTCACAACGTTGAGTTTGCGCTCAGCAGACCTGAAATTTGCTCACTGGCGGAATTTCTTTGGAGGAAACCTTGCTAGTAATGACAAACATGTTGCTTGGGTATGAAACTATGGCCGTGCAGCTTCCCCACTACTAACAGCCACCTGAATGAGATTAGTATGGAGATGGAGATCAATGACATTGGCCCTGACAATGACACAGAAACATGTCTCTCTTTCTCTCACTCGCTCTTTCTCTCACTCTCACTCTCTCTCCCCCTCTCTATCTTTCTGTCTCCCCCCCTCTCTCTATCTCTTTCACTCCCCCCCCTCTCTCTCCCCCCTCTCTCTCTCTCACTGTGCTCTAGCTGTCAGCTCTAGTCTTTATCAAGTATAGACGTGACTCTGTGTAACAGCAGTAGTAAACAAATGCATCGTAAACAAAACACTGATACAAGATAAACAACGGCAAGTCTGGAAAGACAGATAGTTGCTTCTGTGTTGGACTGTTGGGTGATTTCCCTTCCAAAGGTTAGAGTTAGCCTAGTTCAGGAGACTAAAGCCTGTTGCTGACATTGTTATAGCGTTTGGAGAATTGATTGGAGGTTTCATTGACTCCTCTATCTCTCATCCTCTTCCCAGTTTTTTGACTACTTCCTTATTTACATTTACATTTTAGTCATTTAGCAGACGCTCTTATCCAGAGCGACTTACAGTTAGTGAATACATATCTATTTATACTGGCCCCCCGTGGGAATCGAACCCACAACCCTGGCGTTGCAAACGCCATGCTCTATCAACTGAGCTACATCCCTGCCGGCCATTCCCTCCCCTACCCTGGACGACGCTGGGACAATTGTGCGCCGCCCATGAGTCTCCCGGTTGCGGCCGGCTGCGACAGAGCCTGGATTCGAACCAGGATCTCTAGTGGCACAGTTAGCACTGCGATGCAGTGCCTTAGACCACTGCGCCACTTATCTCTATCTCTCCCTCCACCCCCCTCTCCCACTGTCACTATCCCTCTGAGAATATCTTCTCCATCAACCTTGCCCGCTAAAATAAACATTCAAATCAATTCATAACCACATTCATCTCTTTCTTCTCTCCTATAGAAACTTGAACACACCTGGTAAAATATACATTTTAAATAGATAAAGGAACACAAAGGATAGCAACTCGTCATTGCTCTGTGGGTGTGGTGGGGGCGGTGGCAGGTGCTCTTTGGAAACGGGTATACAAATACATTTTGTTCAAGATAAATAAACACACTTTCTCTCTCCCTTCTCTTCTCTCCTCTCTCCCTCCTCTCCTCTCTTCTCCCCCTCTTCTAGAAACTTGAAGAGGCGGAACGTAAGAGCCGTAACCAGCTGGACAGTCTGGAGAGGGAGCAGAGGCACCTCCAGCGCCAGTTGGACCTGCTGCAGGGGGGCACTGGGGTCGGGGTAGGAGGCACTGGGCCGGGGGAGGGAGAGAGGATACGCATGGACAGCGTGGGCTCCACCATCTGCTCCTCCGAGCGCTCCGACTCTGACCAAGGTGAGCGACCGTGAATGCCAATAAGGATCTTTGTCAGATTTGAGTTTTTATTTCAATGTATCACACACATAAGCACAGCAGTTAAAGAGACATTTGGACTTTGCACACTAGTTCCCTATTCTTAGGATAACTAGAATGATTTGTTTCTGCACAGAAATCCACCAAACTTCTCAGTTTAGTAGTGTTCCTGTTAAGTTCCAAGAAGCTCTTGTTTAGAGTGTATTATTCTAACGTTCTGCTCTTCTCTCTCTCTCTCTCTCTCTCTCTCTCTCTCGCTTTCTCACCTCGCTCCCCCTCGACAGAGGAGATTGAGGTGGACGTGGAGTCTACAGAGTTCTCGGAGCACGGGGAGCTGGACTCGGTTTCTACGGCCTCCACCAGCGATCTAGACGACCACAGCAGCCTCCAGAGTCTAGCCAGCGACGAGGGCTACTCCAGCTGCAGCATCCTCAAACTCTCCTCAGCCTTCTCAGGATCCTCCTCATAGGAGATGGCTGTTGGGTGTAGACTCCTCCCCCCCGGCTCCAATCTGCAACCTCGGGGGCTCCACCAACATCCAAAGTCCAACCACCTGAACCTTGCCAGCGGCGAAGGTTATGAGAGCGAACGTTACTCCAGTGTCCTCGTCAAACTCGCCGCCTTCTCCGACCGGCCAATTAGAGTTGTCTCCACCCCCGGCTCCAACCTGCAAAAACCTTGGCCTTCAAACTCCATCCACCTGTTGTGTATCGTCATGTAACCCATCTACATGTATCATCGCCGACTACGCCATCGCCATGGCATCCCTCAAGTGGCGCCCTGACGTCCTTCTAACTTCCTGCCTTTTCAGGCAACTACTTCCTGTCTGTAACCCCTCCCCTTCGCACCATCCGTCGCTCTGCTCCAACTCGCTGCTGAACCAACAACCCACAGTCCGAGATGAACCCCCCTTGGAACCCCTCAACCCACCCTCCGTCCCAAGCAGAAGGTCCAACCCCCCGCCTCGTCCTGATTAACAGGTACATGAAGAACAGAGATGGATCCAAACACAGAACCAACCAACCTTTATTTTGATGATCTGAATAAGAGCAATGGTTTTAAATTAGATTTTACTTGAGTGGCTTTATGAATGGTTGAAAATGAAGATGAAAAATGATTTATTTTCACGAATAAGCTGGGATCAGCATTATCTTGATTTTATTGCAGACATAATCGAAGGGAATAGATCTCTTTTTTTAAATCAAACAATTGATTAAGTTATTTTAGAACAAAAAAACAACCCCATATTTTAGCATCAGAAATGCACTTAAATTTCTAATATATATTAGAATGTTTTATGATGAGTTTTATGAGTTTTAAAACCCTGTTTGGTTCTATGTGTTTGCGTGTTTGCTCTGGTCTTGTGTGCGAAGTCAAGTGAATGTTCTGCTAGAATTAAAAACAAATTTGGGAACAAGTTGTAATTTGGACTGTGGAATGTCAAGAAGTCTACATGCCATATCAACACATTTTGGCCCTTGAACGACGTCCTTTTTATTTTAAATTCCTTGTCTTTGTGGGTTTTTTTACCACTGCGCAACCACACCACAGCATCCAACAGACACTTGAAATGGTGCTACGTGAAACAACAACAACAACAACAAACCCATCAACAACGCAGATCAAACGCTTGTACAACCAACAATCCTTGTCTGCCATGTCATACAGGACGTTTCCATCCAAACGAATGGAATAAAAAAAATACATGCATTATATACATTCCCATGGAACGTGGGTGGTGCTCGATGTGGAAATAAATCTTAAAATGTGTTTTTACAACAAAGCAGCTACCACAACAAGCTATCCTGCACTTGCCTACCCTATAGCTGTCTATAGAAACAAATCGGCACAATTTAAAAAGAAAGAATGCTAAGGAACTTTGGACTATAGAGACAACATCATCCTTTCTCTCTATCCAGCAGTAACAAGCAATAAAACTATTTCTAGTAGTTTTCTGATTTTTTTTTCGACCATTTGAGCTCCTCCTGTTTTTTCCCACTCTTTTCCAAGGCAACAGACCTGTGGCCGTCCAAAAAAGCTAATTCAACTTGCTTTGTTTTTTGTACATAATTAGATAGCTTACAAATAGCTTAATAAATGAACAATGATAAAAGGAGTGTAAAAAAAAAAGTAGAAAACTTGTGGATAGAAAAAAACTATTGCCTCTGTTGCTGTTTTTGACCTTGTGTTTTTGTGCATTTTAAATTATATTTTTGAAAAGATTTATTCTACTTATTCTCTCAGAGTGTGACTGGCAAGCAGTCAGTCAGTCGTCGACGTGGCAAGGATTGGACAGTATTGCTTTGTTCATTTTGCTGGTTGAAACGTTCAAAAGTTACCATTCTGTAGCTGTCCCCCTCTCCCCCAAGAGGAGAAGTTACACTTCACAATACTTAACTTAAAGTTCAAGACACAACAACAAGAGAACAACAACTATATGGCTGTAATAAAAAATGGCCGCCACCCCAGGACTTCTTCTGTTCATAAATAAAGAGTTTGGGTGGCACTCTTATTTTTTCAAATGGGTTAGTTTTTTACTTTTATTTTGAAAAAACCTATATGGCATTCCACTGGTGGTATCTCGTGAGCTGTGGTAGAACTCGAGTCTGAAGTGACAACACCAAGGTTTATGATGATGTCATTGACTGTGTGTACATCCTTAGCCCTTGTTACTGAGGCGAACCCAACTTGCACTTTGAAAAGTCTTGTTTTCCACTGGTATTCACGTATCTCTTCATATGAAAGAACAATCCCCCCCTGACCCTTGAGTTTTTTAAAGTTTATATATTTATTAGCTTATTTCTCCATCCCTCACAGAACCAACAAAAAAAAAAAAAAAAAGTTAACTTATTTTGTTTCTGTCTTATCTTATTATTCTCCTCCTCCTTTTTTATGTTTTTAAGTGAAACAAGTGTCTGTCCCAAATGGCACCCTGTTCCCTACATAGTGCACTACTTTTGACTAGACTCTGTCAAAACTAGAGCACTAAGCAGGGAATAGGGTGCCATTTGGGACAAAGACATTGGTGAATCGTAGTGAAATCAGTCGGGATACCAGGCTAATGTTTTTCCATTATTTTCTGTTTTTGTTTTATTAGCCGGACACTTGAAATGTAATCAGCCCCCAAGCTGCTCCCAGTACTGAGCCTTGCCTCTTATGCATCCACGGTCGAGTTCCAAACTGACCCCAAGCTGTATGGTCATTTCTTCTCCTTTTCTGATAGGCTGGGTGGAGTTTTTGTCATAACAGTTTACACCTATCCAATTATCCTAGAATTACCCCTAGGAGGGGATGGGGTGTAGGTTCAAGGGGTTGATTTTGGACTCAGCCTACAATAGCCAAGTCTAATTGGCAAATACTGAGCCAGCTACTATACAAAATGGGGGCTAACTAACTCCACACTCCTTTAGTAGGAGGACAAGTAGTAGTCTTTACTAGACTATGTTTTAGTCAACAAAATGTGTCTTACATTTACAAAAAGCCTCAGATTAATATTATTGAGAACAAAAGCCTATGGTTTCAATGAAGGACATCATTTAAGGTGTAAAGTTAGTGTAATCTTGCAGGATTTCATGATCTCATCTCTCGAGAGACTTGATGGTATCATTGGACGATGGTGCTTTCTCGATATAAACAAATAAGCCAAACAACCTCAGAACACCAACAGTGTCCTCTTCTTTCACAGGGGGGCAGATTACTTCACTCTTCCCACATTCATTTACACCTTTATCGTCTATCGCTTTTAGTTTGTATTTTTTTTTACTTGCACTATGAGAAAAAAAGGGCCCATATTTAATGAAAAACAGTGTTTTTCCCCAATACCCTCTCTCTCTTTTGTGTGTGTTGTCTGGTGTCCTTAGGGCGGCCATATAAGAGATACCTGCTTTTGGCTGTGTATGGCTAGCAGGATGTTGTTATATCCAGAGTTGGGGTCAATTCTAACTCAATTCCTATCTTTTGAGTTCAAGATGGGAATTTCTTGCCTGGTATCCAAACTGAATACACACTCCATTTCGCGGATGGAATTTAGATGGAATTGACGTCCACCCTGAATAATGTCACTCCAGTGTACTAGATATTGGTCTTATAGACACCGACTCGAAGGGAGAATGAATAGCCTGGGTCCCATATCTGTTTGTGTTGTCTTTCCAACTCCTATGGTCATTCTGGTCAAGACAGCACAAACAGATCTGGGAACCAGGCTAAAGCAGAATGGGTCAAAGTAGATACAGCTATTTCCACCTCCAAACAAGACAGACCTAGCCTGGGTTCAACCAGCATTCAGTCTGGTTTAACCAGGCTATAGGAGAGACTATAGTCCCCTTGTTGTTCAGATGAACTCTGTGGCCATCAATCCTTTGTAGAACATGCTCTCTGATGATGATGATGATTCTCGCTGTGTAAGTTTGAAAATGCAATACTTACAATAAAACACCAAGATTGTCAAACCTGAACTTGTTGATTTTGTTATCCATCCATCCATCCATCCATCCATCCATCCATCCATCCTGCATTCATTTTGAGGAAGTCAGACACTTCTTATCGGTTGGGTTCCTGTTAGTCAGCCATACACTGAGTGTACAAAACATTTCCTTGACATAGACTGACCAGGTGAAAGCTATGATCCCTTATTGATGTCACCTGTTAAATCCACTTAAATCAGTGTGGATGAAGGGGCGGAGACGGGTTAAATAAGGATTTTTAAGCCTTGAGACATGGATTGGGTATGTGTGCCATTCAGAGGGTGAATGGGCAAGACAAAATATTTAAGTGCCTTTGAATGGGGTATGGTAGTAGGTGCCAGGTGTACCGGTTTGTGTCAAGAACTGCAACGCTACTGGTATTTCACGCTCAACCGTTTCCCAATTTGACACAACTGTGGGAAGCATTGGAGTCCACATGGGCCAGCATCCCTGTGGAACGCTTTCGACACCTTGTAGAGTCCATGCCTCAACGAATTGAGGCTGTTCTGAGGGCAAAAGGGGGTGCAACTCAATATTAGGAAGGTGTTCTTAATGTTTTGTACACTCAGTGTATCTTAAAGGGTGAACTGGGTTAACAAGGTCCTGTGCAGATTACAGTATCTTAGTTTTGTCATATATTATATATACACTTTTGCCAGGCATTGTAAAGATCTGATAAACCTCTGCAGATATGCACAGATTTTGCATGACTGTCTGGAACGAGCCCAAATACGTGTCTCAAAGTTAACTGTGTAGATACACTATATATACAAAAGTATGTGAACACCCCTTCAAATTAGTGGATTCGGCCATTTCAGCCACACGCGTTGCTGACAGGTGTAGAAAATCGAGCACACAGCCATGCAATCTCCATAGACAAACATTGGCAGTAGAATGGCCTAACTGAAGAACTCAGTGACTTTCAACGTGGCACCGTCATATGATGCCACCTTTCCAACAAGTCAGTTCGTCCAATTTCTGCCCTGCTAGAGCTGCCCTGGTCTACTGTAAGTGCTGTTATTGTGAAGTGGAAAGGTCTAGATGCAACAATGGCTCAGCCTCACAAGCTCACAGAACGGGACCACTGAGTACTGAAGCACTACCGAGTTCCAAACTGCCTCTGGAAGAAACATCAGCACAAGAACTGTTCATCAGGAGCTTAATGAAATGGGTTTCCACGGCCGAGCAGCCGCACACAAGCCTAAGATCACCATACACAATGCCAAGCGTCGGCTGGAGTTGTGTAAAGCTCGCCGCCATTGGACTCTGGAGCAGTGGAAACGCGTTCTCTGGAGTGATGAATCACGCTTCAACACCTGGTAGTCCGACAAATTAATCTGGGTTTGGCGGATGCCAGGAGAACGCTACCTGCCCCAATGCATAGTGCCAACTGTAAAGTTTGGTAGAGGAGGAATAATGGTCTGGGGCTGTTTTTCATGGTTCGGGCTAGGCCCCTTAGTCCCAGTGAAGGGAAATCTTAACGCTACAGAATACAATTACATTCTAGACGATTCTGTGCTTCCAGCTTTGTGGCAACAGTTTGGGGAAGGCCCTTTCCTGTTTCAGCATGACAATGCCCCTGTGCACAAAGCGATGTCCACACAGAAATGATTTGTCAAGATCAGTATTGAAGAACTTGACTGGCCTGCACAGAGCCCTGTCCTCAACCCCATCGAACACCTTTGGGATGATTTGGATTGCCGACTGCGAGCCAGGCCTAATCGCCCAACATCAGTGCCCGACCTCACTAATGCTCTTGTTGCTGAATGGGAGCAAGTCCCCGCAGCAATGTTCCAACATCTAGTGGAAAGCCTTCCCAGATGAGTGGCTGTTATAGCAGCAAAGGGGGGACCAACTACATGTTAATGCCCATGATTTTGGAATGAGATGTTCGACGAGCAGGTGTCGACATACTTTTGGTCATGTAGTGTATATCATAAGATAGCTCAAATGTATGAACTCCATGTACTGTAATTCGCTTTAAGTTATAGTGTAGCTAGCTAGAGATTTAGTTTAGCCACTTGTGCCATGATTCTGTTGATGGCTTGTGGGGAGGGTTAGAGGCAATACAAACCACATGAACAAACCACATGAACATGATGTACTGCTACTACAACATATTGAAGTGGTCACATCTTGTGAAACATGGCTATGAAGAACCAAACCTCCCAAGAAGAGCTGAACTATAAAATAACAAAAGATGTTCCTTTGAGCTAGGCATAATTCTTCAAAAAGTTATTTATGTCTTGGGAAACACATATGGAGAATATATGGTGGCTGTTTCATAAACAATCCCCTATGTTGTAGGCCTATGTATAGGGCCAGGAATTTTTCTAAACTCAGGGTAAGTTAAAAATTCCTGACCCTACCTATCTGTATCATGTGTCCATATCAGTAGTAATATCTACCCCCAAGCCTTTAAGACTGCTAAATAGTTAACCAAATAGCTACCTGGACTATCGACATTGACCCTTTTTTTGCACTAACTTTTTTGACTTGTCATATACGCTGCTGCTACTGTTTACAATCTGTCACTTTATTCCTAGTTATATGTGCATATCTACCTCAATTACCTCGTACCCCTGCACATCAACTCGGTACTTGTACCTGTGTATATAGCCAGGTTCTCGTTACTCATTGTGTATCTACAGTGTTATTACTTTTATAATTACATGTTTTACTTTTATTTTATTTGTCTATTTTCTTTCTCTCTGCATTGTTGGGAAGGGCCTGTAAGTAAGCATTTCACTGTTGTTTATGAAGCATGTGACGAATAACATTTGATTTGATCATGGACATCAACAATAAGAACCATTTTGTTTACGGTGTAACAGCAGGCTGTTATGCTGTGTAAATCCTCATGGGCCCCATACTTAAGTGGGTGCTGCCCCCTAGTGGTTGAATGTAGCTATGAACCTCTCATTTATACTGTGCGTTCGGAAAGTATTCAGACCCCTTGACTTTTTCCACATTTTGTTACGTTACAGCCTTCGTCTAAAATGGATTAAATCGTTTTCCCCCCCTCATCAATCTACACACAATACCCCACAATGACAAAGCAAAAACAGTTTTTTTGAAATTTTTGCAAATGTATTACAAATAAAAAACGGAAATATCTTATTTATGTAAGTATTCAGACCCTTTGCTATGAGACTCGAAATTGAGCTCAGGTGCATCCTGTTTCCATTGATCATCCTTGAGATGTTTCTACAACTTGATTGGTCCACCTGTGGTAAATGCAATTGATTGGACATGATTTGGAAAGGCACACACCTGTCTATATAAGGTCCAACAGTTGACAGTGCACGTCAGCGCAAAAACCAAGCCATGAGGTCGAAGGAATTGTCCGTAGAGCTCAGAGACAGGATTGTGTCGAGGCACAGATCTGGGAAAGGGTACTAAAAAATGTCTTCAGCATTGAAGGTCCCCAAGAACACAGTGGCCTCCATCATTCTTAAATGGAAGAAGTTTGCAACCACCAAGACTCTTCCTAGAACTGGCTGCCTGGCCAAACAGAGAAATCGGAGGAGAAGGGCCTTGGTCGTGGAGTTGACCAAGAACCCGATGGTCACTCTGACAGAGCTCCAGAGTTCCTCTGTGGAGATGGGAGAACCTTCCAGAAGGACAACCTTCTCTACAGCACTCCTCCAATCAGGCCTTTATGGTAGAGTGGCCAGACGGAAGCCACTCCTCAGTAAAAGGCACATGACAGCCCGCTTGGAGTTTGCCAAAAGGCACCTAAAGACTCTCAGACCATGAGAAACAAGATTCTCTGGTCTGATGAAACCAAGATTGAACTCTTTGGCCTGAATGCCAAGCGTCACATCTGGAGGAAAACTGGCACCATCCCTACGGTGAAGCATGGTGGTGGCAGCATCATGTTGTGGGGATGTTTTTCAGCGGCAGGGACTGGGAGACTAGTCAGGATCGAGAGAAAGATGAACGGAGCAAAGTACAGAGAGATCCTTGATAGAAACCTGCTCCAGAGTGCTCTGGACCTCAGACTGGTGCGAAGGTTCACCTTCCAACAGGACAACGACCCTACGCACACAGCCAAGACAACACAGGAGTGGCTTCGGGACAAGTCTCTGAATGTCCTTGCGTGGCCCAGCCAGAGCCCGGACTTGAACCCGATCAAAAATAGCTGTGCAGCGACGCTCCCCATCCAACCTGACAGAGCTTGAGAGGATCTGCAGAGAAGAATGGGAGAAACTCCCCAAATACAGTTGTGCCAAGCTTGTAGCATCATACCCAAGAAGACTCAAGGCTGTAATCGCTGCCAAAGGTGCTTCAACAAAGTACTGAGTAAAGGGTCTGAATCCTTAAGGAAATGTAATATTTCCGTTTTTTATTTTTTATAAATTTGCTAAAATTGATAACCAGTTTTTGCTTTGTCATTATGGGGTATTGTGTGTAGACTGATAAGGGGGAAAACGATTTAGTCCATTTTAGAATAAAGCTGTAACGTAACAACATTTGGAAAAAGTCAAGGGGTCTGAATACATTCTGACCTATATCCATCCTGCCCTGCCTTTCGAAACATTTAAAGCCAAGTTAACAAACAGATCACCGACCATTTCGAATCCCACCGTACCTTCTCCGCTATGCAATCCGGTTTCCGAGCTGGTCATGGGTGCACCTCAGCCACGCTCAAGGTCCTAAACGATATTATAACAGCGATCGATAATAGACAGTACTGTGCCGCCGTCTTCATCGACCTGGCCAAGGCATTCGACTCTGTCAACCACCGCATTCTTATTGGCAGACTAAATAGCCTTGGTTTCTCAAATGACTGCCTCGCCTGGTTCACCAACTACTTCTCAGATAGAGTTTAATGTGTCAAATCGGAGGGACTGTTGTCTGGACCTATGGCAGTCTCTATGGGGGTGCCACAGGGTTCGAATCTTGGGCCAACTCTTTTCTCCGTGTATATCAATGATGTCGCTCTTGCTGCTGGTGACTCTCAGATCCACCTCTACGCAGACGACACCATTTTGTATACATCTGGCCCTTCATTGGACACTGTGTTAACAAACCTCCAAACGAGCTTCAATGCCATACAACACTCCTTCAGTAGCCTCCAACTGCTCTTAAACACTAGTAAAACTAAATGCATGCTCTTCAATCGACCCGCCCACCCGACTAGAATCACTACTCTTGACGGGTCTGACCTAGAGTATGTGGACAACTACAATTACCTAGGTGTCTGGTTAGACTGTAAACTCTCCTTCCAGACTCACATTAAGCATCTCCAATCCAAAGTTAAATCTAGAATCGGCTTCCTATTTCACAACAAAGCCTCCTTCACTCATGCTGCCAAACATGCCCTCGTAAAACTGACTATCCTACCGATCCTTGACTTCGGCGATGTCATTTACAAAATAGCCTCCAACACTCTACTCAGCAAATTGGATGTAGTCTATCACAGTGCCATCCGTTTTGTCACCAAAGCCCCATATACTACCCACCACTGTGACCTGTACGCTCTTGTTGGCTGGTCCTCACTACATATTCGTCGCCAAACCCACTGGCTCCAGGCCATCTATAAATCACTGCTAGGCAAATCCCTGCCTTATCTTAGCTCATTGGTCACCATAGCAACACCCACCTGTAGTATGCGCTCCAGCAGCTATATCTCACTGGTCATCCCCAAAGCCAACACCTCCTTTGGCCGCCATTCCTTCCAGTTCTCTGCTGCCAATGACTGGAACGAATTGCAAAAATCTCTGAAGCTGGAGACTCTTATCTCCCTCACTAACTTTAAGCATCAGTTGTCAGAGCACCTTACCGATCACTGCACCTGTACACAGCCCATCTGAAATTAGCCCACCCAACTACCTCATCCCCATATTGTTATTTATTTTGCTCATTTGCACCCCAGTATCTCTATTTGCACATCATCTCCTGCACATCTATCATTCCAGTGTTAATACTAATTGTAATTATTTTGCACTATGGCCTATTTATTGCCTTACCTCCATAACTTGCTACATTTGCACACACTGTATATATATTTTCTGTTGTATTTTTGACTTTATGTTTTGTTTTACCCCATATGTAACTCAGTGTTGTTTTTATCGCACTGCGTTGCTTTATCTTGGCCAGGTCGCAGTTGTAAATGAGAACTTGTTCTCAACTGGCTTACCTGGATAAATAAAGGTAAAAAAAATAATAAAAAATGAATGTCAGCAAATGTACTCTAATTTGAAAGCACTATCCTATTTAACCAGCAGATGGTGCAAAAGCCTTGAGAATACTGGCTCTACTACACTGCATCCAGTAAACTGTTCGCTGGTCTCGATGAAAAAAGTAATGCTCCATATACTTTCAATGCATTTTTCAAGGTTTGTCAACTATTTACCCCAAAAAATAAACTGCGTTTGCCTACACCACTGATTGCATCCAAAGATTCCAGTTGATTTTCTCCCTATCGGCCAAACGCCTGCTCTGAGTCACAAACTATCGATCTGCACTATCGCTCTGCACACTGCAACATTAATTTGCTACTTCTGTAAACAATAATTATCTTTTGATTTCAACATTTGAATTTGATGGTGATTCATTGATTACGTGATCAGAACTGTAAAATGTCTAGGACCAGCTTTTAGTTACAGACAATACACCTGTATTCTCAAGAACAAGGTAATCAACAATTAAACCCTGATCCACAATCAAATAAACACCTTGATCATTGCCTCTCAAACAACATGGTTTGATTGGTTTTGACTGAATCAAGGCATATCCATAGCCCAATAAAATTATGAATGAATTATAATACATGTAGCTATTATATCTCTAACACTGCATATCTCTAATCTCAAATGATATGTTTCTAATTAGCTATGTTACATAGCTATGTCTAATTAGAATGCGTGGCCTGACGGCTCATTAATGTGATAACAAGAGGAGATCGATAAATGAAATGTCACACGATTCTCTCTCTCCACTCCAGTTGAATTCCTTCTCCCTATGACTCATTCTCTGAGACTCATCTTCTTCTCTGTTTACCATTCCAGCAGCAAACACACACACTCCAGTTGAATTCCTTCTCCCTATGACGCATTCTCTGAGACTCCTCTTCTTCTGTATTTACCGTTCCAGCAGCAAACCAATTATAGGACTGATAGGCCTGACAGCGGGGCGCACGCACACACACACACACACACACACACACACACACACACACACACACACACACACACACACACACACACACACACACACACACACACACACACACACACACACTCACACACTCACACACTCACACACTCACACACTCACACACACACACACTCACACACATGCATTCACAGAGTGTGCAAAACATTAAGGACATCTGCTCTTTCCATGACATAGACTGACCAGGTGAATCCAGGTGAAAGCTATGATCCCTTATTGATGTCACTTGTTAAATCAGTGTAGATGAAGGGGAGGAGACAGGTTTAAGAAGGA
The DNA here is from genome assembly GCF_964263955.1 of Coregonus lavaretus. Classification (NCBI taxonomy): domain Eukaryota; kingdom Metazoa; phylum Chordata; class Actinopteri; order Salmoniformes; family Salmonidae; genus Coregonus; species Coregonus lavaretus. The sequence continues at coordinate 126,103 of NW_028165943.1, read as the reverse complement.
TATTTAAGTCTTGAGACAATTGAGACATGGATTGTGTATGTGTGCCATTCAGAAGGTGAATGTGCAAGACAAAAGATTTAAGTGCCTTTGAGCGGGGTATGATAGTAGGTGCCAGGCGCACCGGTTTGAGTGTATCAAGAACTGCAACGCTGCTGGGTTTTTCACGCTCAACTATTTCCTGTGTGTATCAAGAATGGTCTACCACCCAAAGGACATCCAGCTAACTTGACACAACTGCGGGAAGTATTGGAGTAAACATAGGCCAGCATCCCTGTGGAACGCTTTCGACACCTTGTAGAGTCCGTGCCCCGACAAACTGAGTCTGTTCTGGGGAGGGGGGGAACTCAATATCAGGAAGGTGTCCTTAATGGTTTGTACACAGTGTAAGTACATGTATGCCCACACAAACACATGCGCGCCTCATGACTCATACACACAGACGCAGCGTTGACATCAACAGACTTGTGTATGTGATGAGGAAAAGCAATTCCCTACAAGCTCAATATTAGAGAAAGTATCAAAATACATATCCAGCTGTCAGGCTTATTATCTACCCAGGGATTGGTGAGGTGGATGGAATATGAGATATTGATATTGGTTGGGGTTGTTATTGACTATGAAATAAGTAGAGAGGGAGGGAGGGAGGGAGGGAGGGAGGGAGGGAGGGAGAGAGCAGAGATGGGTGATGGAAGTAAGAGAAATACTATTTGCACATCATTATAACACTGTACATAGCCATAATATGACATTTGAAATGTATATTCCTTTGAAACTTGTAAGTGTAATGTTTACTGTTCATTTTTGATTGTTTATTTCACTGTTGTTTATTATCTATTTCACTTTCTTTGGCAATGTAAACATATGTTTCAGAGTAATTCAATTGAATTGAAAGAGAGAAATAAAAAAAGGAGGAGAGAGAGTGAGAGAGAGAGGGAGAGATGGAAGCTGGGTTCCAATGATCTGCCTCTAGGTCGATGCCCGGACCTTGAATAAAGTCAAACTGTGTGTGTCTGCGTGCGCTCGGTACGTACGTACGTACGTGGTTCAACGTAATTTCATTCAAATGACATGGAAACAGCGTTGGTTCAACCAGTGTGTGTCCATTGTGTAGCCACTATGGTATGAGAAATATTGCACTCATACATTATCTTAAATATGATACAAGTAGAGAGTTTAGAAAAACCACCACCAAGGTTTTTTGTGGCTAAATGGATACTGGATACCAACACTCCAATAGATCAAATATATTTTTGTCTTTAATACATTTGAGTAAGGGCTGGATTCAATCTGTATCGCAGCAGTATCGCGGAAGATCCATGTTTTAGTTCAACTGAAATTTAAAGGCAAAGGATTCGCGGAGACTGTATTCACGGTAAACTCTGCATACGTCGGCTCAATCGTAAATTACCTTTACATTTGAACGTTGATCTTCTGCGATTCTTCCGCGATATGGATTGAATCCAGCCCTTTGTTTTGGGTGGTAAATCAGCTCTGTATGGAAGTGTATTGTAGGGTAGAGACCAGAGATGAGTCACCCCTCTCCTTCTCTCTACTCTCTTCTTCCCCTCTTACCTTCCCTTTCCTACTCCTGTCTTCCTGTCAGTTTCACAGCCTGACAGTTGGGTTGCCATGGAGAATCTATCCCCACTGGGTGGGTAGATTGATTATTTTCCCAGATTCTTTCCCAGTCCCACCCCACTGCGATGAGTTGGTCACGTTATCACTTTACACACAGCCAGTCATGTGATGTGGGTGTGTATAGGTGTGTATGACAGGGGTGTGTCCTTACAGTCATATCAGAAAGAGGAACATGGTGGGAGGGAACTGGAAAGCCGTACTAGTCACAACAACAACTGGAGATGACTCTGATGACTGTCATTCATACTCAGAGGTTGAGTCAGACCCACATGGTTTATTGAATAGCAGGCTATATTTGCCAAAGGGGCTGGTTTGTTAAAAGGCCTATATATATCTCTCTCTTATTCTACACCTGGATATAGTAATAGTCTAGGTCACTGATTGTACACTTACCTGTCATACCAGGTATGTGGAAATACTTTTTCTATGTATTCAAATGTAAATATTCCACATACATAATGACAGCTGGCGGTAGAAATGATTCAGTGTTCCGTATGAGAGAGAGAGAGAGAGAGAGAGAGAGAGAGAGAGAGAGAGAGAGAGAGAGAGAGAGAGAGAGAGAGAGAGAGAGAGAGAGAGAGAGAGAGAGAGAGAGAGAGAGAGAGAGAGAGAGAGAGAGAGGCATCCTCTTTCAACCCACTTCTTTTCTTTGAACCCACTAGAGAGAGAGGAGTCACCACAGTAGTCACAATGCCACTGTAGCAGCAGGCTGGTGAAAATACACACACAACTGACCTTCACACTGTTTCACAAGGATGGGTGTTCTGCCTGTACCTGCCTGTACATAAAATAAAGAGGGTGAATAGAGAGAAAATGAGAGAGAGCAAACGAGAGAAGAAAAGACTGAATGAGATGGAAAGAGAAAGAGAGAAGGGACAATGATTCACCGTTAGTGTTAGAGGGCATGACAGGATATGCTGATATAGCGTCGACCCATCCCTTTAAACAACAAGTTTAGCCCTGACCTGGGTTCTGAGGCATCACCACAGGGCAGGGGAGGACAACAGCCTGAAGATCAACCCTTATTTTGTCACCTGAACCTAACTTGAACCTAAATAGCATGGTATTTTTAAAGAGAGAGTGCTCTGCCTTATGTTCATACTATATCATATTACACAAAGGCAGGGATTCAATCCCAATCCGTGTTATAGAGCACTTGACATTTAAAGGTAATTTCCCATTTTCGTGAATGTGGTAACATTGCCTTTAATACCCACATTGCCTTAAAGCGTGATTGGATTGCATCCCGGCCAAGATTGTAGTTCATACTGTATCATACAGTATGTACAGTACACTATTTTGGGCAGCACCTCTACTCCTGTTGTTTGAACCAATTGTCTTGTGTGTCACACACACACACACTACACACACACACACTTATCTACCAACTGAATATGTCATTAAGGCCAACACAAGATTACCAAATCAGCTAATCTTCAGGTTGACACACTAACATCTATGTCGTTTCACGTGATCACTAACCTCCTATAGAGTTTCAACCCATAGGCAACAGTGAAGTAATGTCTGTGTGAGTGTGTGTGTGTGTGTGTGTGTGTGTGTGTGTGTGTGTGTGTGTGTGTCTTTCCTTCATCGTTCGACCTCTCAACACCAACCCCTATTACTTAACCACCAGTCATTGTTAATAACCGTTACAGTGACATTTCACATATCTCCTGAGCAATCTAAACACACACAGACGCACACACACACACACACACACACACACACGCTAATACTTATCTACCAACTTAATAGGTGAAGTGTGACTAAACTGCAGACTACATTCATGTCCTCCTACTGTGGAACTGAATTGTTCCACTGGTAAGAGCCTTTTCATACTACAACAGTTATTCTAGAGGTTTTAAGAGAATGCCCTTGACTGTACCTTTTTTTACTTAACCCTAATAATGTGAACTTGCGAACTTGCTTCGTCTCTACCGCTTAATAAAATAAAATGTATTGTTCCACTGGTCTTAGCTTAGCCTTATTAGTACAGGTGTCTGTAGCTATAAACCTGCCTACCAATTAAGATATCTGTACAGCTGGCTACAGTGATATTAGGACAATGACGGACAGACTAGGATGACTAATCTTCTGCTTTACTCTGAATCCTTGAGGATCTGCCCTGACACTGTGGTAGTGTGATTATTATGACACTGTGGTAGTGTGATTATTATGACACTGTGGTAGTGTGATTATTATGACACTGTGGTAGTGGGATTATTATGACACTGTGGTAGTGTGATTATTATGACACTGTGGTAGTGTGATTATTATGACACTGTGGTAGTGTGATTATTATGACACTGTGGTAGTGGGATTATTATGACACTGTGGTAGTGTGATTATTATGACACTGTGGTAGTGTGATTATTATGACACTGTGGTAGTGTGATTATTATGACACTGTGGTAGTGTGATTATTATGACACTGTGGTAGTGTGATTATTATGACACTGTGGTAGTGGGATTATTATGACACTGTGGTAGTGTGATTATTATGACACTGTGGTAGTGTGATTATTATGACACTGTGGTAGTGAGATTATTATGACACTGTGGTAGTGGGATTATTATGACACTGTGGTAGTGGGATTAGTATGACACTGTGGTAGTGTGATTATTATGACACTGTGGTAGTGGGATTATTATGACACTGTGGTAGTGTGATTATTATGACACTGTGGTAGTGGGATTATTATGACACTGTGGTAGTGGGATTAGTATGACACTGTGGTAGTGTGATTATTATGACACTGTGGTAGTGGGATTATTATGACACTGTGGTAGTGGGATTATTATGACACTGTGGTAGTGGGATTATTATGACACTGTGGTAGTGGGATTATTATGACACTGTGGTAGTGTGATTATTATGACACTGTGGTAGTGGGATTATTATGACACTGTGGTAGTGGGATTATTATGACACTGTGGTAGTGTGATTATTATGACACTGTGGTAGTGTGATTATTATGACACTGTGGTAGTGTGATTATTATGACACTGTGGTAGTGTGATTATTATGACACTGTGGTAGTGTGATTATTATGACACTGTGGTAGTGTGATTATTATGACACTGTGGTAGTGTGATTATTATGACACTGTGGTAGTGGGATTATTATGACACTGTGGTAGTGGGATTATTATGACACTGTGGTAGTGGGATTATTATGACACTGTGGTAGTGGGATTATTATGACACTGTGGTAGTGTGATTATTATGACACTGTGGTAGTGGGATTATTATGACACTGTGGTAGTGGGATTATTATGACACTGTGGTAGTGTGATTATTATGACACTGTGGTAGTGGGATTATTATGACACTGTGGTAGTGTGATTATTATGTCACTGTGGTAGTGTGATTATTATGACACTGTGGTAGTGGGATTATTATGACACTGTGGTAGTGTGATTATTATGACACTGTGGTAGTGTGATTATTATGACACTGTGGTAGTGTGATTATTATGACACTGTGGTAGTGTGATTATTATGACACTGTGGTAGTGTGATTATTATGACACTGTGGTAGTGTGATTATTATGACACTGTGGTAGTGTGATTATTATGACACTGTGGTAGTGTGATTATTATGTCACTGTGGTAGTGTGATTATTATGACACTGTGGTAGTGGGATTATTATGACACTGTGGTAGTGTGATTATTATGACACTGTGGTAGTGTGATTATTATGACACTGTGGTAGTGGGATTATTATGACACTGTGGTAGTGTGATTATTATGACACTGTGGTAGTGTGATTATTATGACACTGTGGTAGTGTGATTATTATGACACTGTGGTAGTGTGATTATTATGACACTGTGGTAGTGGGATTATTATGACACTGTGGTAGTGGGATTATTATGACACTGTGGTAGTGTGATTATTATGACACTGTGGTAGTGTGATTATTATGACACTGTGGTAGTGGGATTATTATGACACTGTGGTAGTGTGATTATTATGACACTGTGGTAGTGGGATTATTATGACACTGTGGTAGTGTGATTATTATGACACTGTGGTAGTGTGATTATTATGACACTGTGGTAGTGTGATTATTATGACACTGTGGTAGTGGGATTATTATGACACTGTGGTAGTGGGATTATTATGACACTGTGGTAGTGGGATTATTATGACACTGTGGTAGTGTGATTATTATGACACTGTGGTAGTGGGATTATTATGACACTGTGGTAGTGTGATTATTATGTCACTGTGGTAGTGTGATTATTATGACACTGTGGTAGTGGGATTATTATGACACTGTGGTAGTGTGAATATTATGACACTGTGGTAGTGTGATTATTATGACACTGTGGTAGTGTGATTATTATGACACTGTGGTAGTGTGATTATTATGACACTGTGGTAGTGTGATTATTATGACACTGTGGTAGTGTGATTATTATGACACTGTGGTAGTGGGATTATTATGACACTGTGGTAGTGTGATTATTATGACACTGTGGTAGTGTGATTATTATGACACTGTGGTAGTGGGATTATTATGACACTGTGGTAGTGTGATTATTATGACACTGTGGTAGTGGGATTATTATGACACTGTGGTAGTGTGATTATTATGACACTGTGGTAGTGGGATTATTATGACACTGTGGTAGTGTGATTATTATGACACTGTGGTAGTGGGATTATTATGACACTGTGGTAGTGTGATTATTATGACACTGTGGTAGTGTGATTATTATGACACTGTGGTAGTGGGATTATTATGACACTGTGGTAGTGGGATTATTATGACACTGTGGTAGTGTGATTATTATGACACTGTGGTAGTGTGATTATTATGACACTGTGGTAGTGGGATTATTATGACACTGTGGTAGTGTGATTATTATTGCCCCCTGCAGTAAGGAGGGGATTTAAAGGCAGTAATTTGTCAGTCGCTCCATTCCAAACATTCCTTGTAAATCCCTGAACCATATAATATAAAAAAACAAGAACCTCTCCGAACATTGTAAACCGGCTCTGATTGAATATTTGTCTGATGTTTTCATCTTGTGACAGACATCTACAGTATCGTCATCCACATCATCTTTCAGGCCCGCTAATGATGAATGAGCTGGGTGAGAAACAAAGCACGTGTCACATCTCTGCTTCTGGTGTCACACACACCACACACACACACACACACACACCACACACACACAAACACACATACGCACATGCACGCACACTCTCGCTTTGATCTCAGCCCCCCTCTGCTACTCCATTTAAGTGACCAACCGGAAATGCAGGGTGACTCACTCTGTGGTGTGAGTTGTGTATGTGTGTGTGTGTTTCTGTGTCTGTGTCACCACTGCCACAGCCTCATAGATGCCACCTCGCTAATACCCAGAATGATCTGTAATGTCTGAGAAAACCAAGTACCCAAAACGTACTGTCTCTCTGCGCTTTCTCTTTGAAGCAGAAATATGGGTCAACAGGTTGTGTCCCAAATGCCACACTATTCCCTATATCAGTGGTTCCCAACTCCGGTCCTCAAGTACCCCTGACAAACATACATGATTCAACTCATTGAGGGCTTGATGATTAGTTGACAAGTTTAATCAGGTGTACTTGTCCAGGGATACAATCAAAATGTGTACTGGAGGACTGGAGTTGGGAGCCACTGCCCTATGTATGCACTACCTTTGACCAGAGCCCTATGGCCCTATGGGCGCTGGTCAAAAGTAGTGCACTATATAGGGAGTAGGGTGCTATTTGGGACACAGCCAAGGATTTCGATTTATGTCAGCCAGTCATCCAGTCAGCCAGGCAGAACCACAGTGACATAACATGATGACACCACCATTGTGGAGCGACTGGGTGACATTTGGAAGGGCTTCACAAGTTTCTAGGGTAATTGGAATGGGTCATTTCCTGTGACATCATCAAGCCAATTTGGCTCGTCGTGGTCACCATGCCATCACACCACATACAGACACACAGACAAACGCACCACACCACACACACCCTGCCATCTTCCACAGCCTCAGGCCTGTCATCCTTGTCCAGAGACCCGTTCTGTTCCCCCTCTTTCTGTCTTCTATTCTTTCTTGTGTATTTCACAAAGCTTTACAATAATAATAATAATAATTCATTTAATTTGTAAAGAGCTTTTCTCAGACCCAAGGTGCAAAAACATTAATAAATAATAATAATAATAAAAACAATCCAAAACACAGAACATAGAACTCAGACAACAATCTTCTACTATACAGGTATCGTCAGAGGACATGAGAACAGAATTAGCAGAAGGCGTCGTCAGATCTGGAGGACATGAGAACAGAATTAGCAGAAGGCGTCATCAGATCTGGAGGACATGAGAACAGAATTAGCAGAAGGCGTCGTCAGATCTGGAGGACATGAGAACAGAATTAGCAGAAGGTGTCGTCAGATCTGGAGGACATGACAACAGAATTAGCAGAAGGTGTCATCAGATCTGGAGGACAACAGAATTAGCAGAGGTGTCGTCAGATCTGGAGGACATGAGAACAGAATTAGCAGAAGGTGTCATCAGATGTGGAGGACATGACAACAGAATTAGCAGAGGTCATTGAGAGCTTTTCTGAACAGCACGGTCTTGAGCTGTGTCTTAAAGGAGGACAGAGACTCTGCAGCCATAATAGTGTCTGGAAGTGCGTTCCACAGCCACGGAGCCGCGCAACTGAAAGCCCTGTCACCCATATGTTTCAGTCTGCTGCAGGGCTGCTGAATGGAGACGGACCTGGAGGAGAGAAGGACTGACTCACTGTTGCTGGATTATGTATTCATGTAATTATGTGTGTGTGTGTGTGTGTGTGTGTGTGTGTGTGTGTGTGTGTGTGTGTGTGTGTGTGTCTGTGTGTGTGTGTGTGTGTGTGTGTGTGTGTGTGTGTGTGTGTGTGTGTGTGTGTGTGTGTGTGTGTGTGTGTGTGTGTGTGTGTGTGTGTGTGTGTGTGCGTGCGTGCGTGCGTGCGTGCGTGTGCGTGTGTGTGCGTGTCTAATGTGTGAGTCAAACATTAGACAGAACCCCATCTTGTTCAGGCAAAACACATCAAACACAATCATTTCTCTATTGAGTCAAGTCACATATTGGATTTGGAATGGAGTCACCATTATAAAATATGTAACACATAGCATTAGCAATACCGTCATAACTTTGTTATAATAATGTAATACTGTAATCATTATGTTATAGTCTTGTCTGGTTTGCAACATTAAAAGCTGACAGTGTTATGATCATATTAGAAAATAGTGCATTGGCCTTAATGGTAAAAACCTACATATAAACTCAGCAAAAAAAATAAACGTCCTCTCACTGTCAACTGCGTTTATTTTCAGCAAACTTACCATGTGTAAATATTTGTATGAACATAACAAGATTCAACAACTGAGACATAAACTGAACAAGTTCCACAGACATGTGACTCACAGAAATTGATCAATGTGTCCCTGAACAAAGGGGGGGTCAAAATCCAAAGTAACAGTCAGTATCTGGTGTGGCCACCAGCTGCATTAAGTACTGCAGTGCATCTCCTCCTCATGGACTGCACCAGATTTGCCCGTTCTTGCTGTGAGATGTTACGCCACTCTTCCACCAAGGCACCTGCAAGTTCCCGGACATTTCTGAGGGGAATGGCGCTAGCCCTCACCCTCCGATCCAACAGGTCCCAGACGTGCTCAATGGGATTGAGATCCGGGCTCTTCGCTGGCCATGGCAGAACACTGACATTCCTGTCTTGCAGGAAATCACGCACAGAACGAGCAGTATGGCTGGTGGTATTGCAATGCTGGAGGGTCATGTCAGGATGAGCCTGCAGGAAGGGTACCACATGAGGGAGGAGGATGTCTTCCCTGTAACGCGCAGCGTTGAGCTTGCCTGCAATGACAACAAGCTCAGTCCGATGATGCTGTGACACACCGCCCCAGACCATGACGGACCCTCCACCTCCAAATCGATCCCGCTCCAGAGTAGAGGCCTCGGTGTAACGCTCATTCCTTCAACGATAAATGCGAATCCGACCATCACCCCTGGTGAGACAAAACCGCGACTCGTCAGTGAAGAGCACTTTTTGCCAGTCCTGTCTGGTCCAGCGACGGTGGGTTTGTGCCCATAGGCGACGTTGTTTCCGGTGATGTCTGGTGAGGACCTGCCTACCAACAGGCCTACAAGCCCTCAGTCCAGCATCTCTCAGCCTATTGCGGACAGTCTGAGCACCGATGGAGGGATTGTGCGTTCCTGGTGTAACTCGGGCAGTTGTTGTTGCCATCCTGTACCTGTCCTGCGGGTGTTATGTTCGGATGTACCGATCCTGTGCAGGTGTTGTTACACATGGTCTGCCACTGCGAGGACGATCACGTTCCACAGGTGCATTTTCATTAATTGTTTACAGTTCATTGAACAAGCATGGGAAACAGTGTTTAAACCCTTTACAATGAAGATCTGTGAAGTTATTTGGATTTTTACGAATTATCTTTGAAAGACAGGGTCCTGAAAAAGAGACGTTTCTTTTTTTGCTGAGTTTATATATGGAGCTTTTAATAAACATGGTGGGGAGATGGGGAAGAGATTCCTCTTGGAGAGAGCTGAGCCTGTTGTGATGTACGTTATCAGAGAGGGCTTTGGAAAAGTCATGCAGTTCATCTATTAACAGAGACCATGGAATGACACGCACGCACACACACACACACAGACGTTTGTTTTACTATGCTTGTGGGGACCCAGAAATGTATTCCCGTTTACAATCCTATTTTCCCTAACCCCTAACCCAGGGGTGTCAAACGTACGGCCCGCGGGCCGGATCAGGCCCGCAAACGGGTTTAATCCGGCCCGCGAGATGATTTTGAAAAAAAATAAAATAATAATAAATAAAAATATAAATAAAAACTTTTTTTTTTTAAGTATAAAAATGCGCTGCAATTTTTCAATAAAATAAACTGCTGTTCCAATTGCGTCCACTGGATGGCGCAATAGCAATTGTGTTAAGCAAGCAAACTGTTTATACCGGGGCAGAGCAAGTAGGTCAAGCACGTGCAGCCAATGAGCTACTTTGTTTTGCCCGCGATATTTATTACAGCTTCTACTTTTAACATTATGTGCTTTGGCACCCTCATTGCCCCAATATGTCTCTGTCAAAAAAGAGAAAAGTGGACGCAGAGTGCAGAGTGTTCCAAGAAAAATGGTCATCCTATTTAATCACGGAATTGAATGGGAACGCTGTATGTTTGGTGTGTTCAGAGCATGTTGCAGTGCTGAAAGAATATAACCTTCGTCCCCACTATGTGAGTCTTCATGCCGACAAATATGACAACTTTCAAGGACAGCGGAGATGAGAGAAGGTGAATTAACTGTTGGCGGGTCTGAAGAAACAGCAGTCTGTGTTTACTCACAGCCGAGACATCAGTGACGCTGCAGTGAAAGCTAGCTACCTCATTGCTAATGAAATCGCAGTGGCTTCAAAACCATTTAGTGAGGGTGAATTTGTAAAAACATGCATGATGAAGGCAGCGGAGATTGTGTGCCCTGAAACGCGGCAGGCTTTTGCAAATATCAGCCTGACAAGAAACACAGTTGCAGACAGGATTTCCGATCTTTCAGTGGATTTGGACAGCCAGTTGAAGCAAAAAGTAAAGTCATTTATTGCGTTTTCGGTTGCAATTGATGAAAGCACGGACATTACAGATGTTGCACAACTGGCCATTTTTTCATCCGCGGAGTTGATGACACATTGACCGTCACCGAGGAGTTTGTGGAGTTGGTGCCGATGACAGATACAACGACAGCAGCTGATATTTTTACTGCACTCGTCGGCGCGCTGGACAGGGTCGGAGTGGACTGGTCCCGCGCTGTCAGCCTGGCTACAGATGGTGCGCCCTCAATGATCGGGAAAAAAGCAGGCGTTGTGACAAAGTTCAGAGAGAAAGTGCAATCTGCAAATGGAGGACGTGATTTTTTGACTTTTCACTGTATTTTGCACCAGGAGGCTTTGTGTTGCAAGTCATTAAAGATGGATAACGTCATGAAGGTGGTCATCCAAACTGTTAATTTCATCCGATCCAGAAGCCTGAATCACCGTCAGTTTGACAGCCTTCTCAGAGAGAAAGACCACATCTATAGCCTGCCATACCACACTGAGGTAAGATGGTTAAGCCGAGGTACTGTGCTGAGGCGTTTCTTTGATTTACGAGAAGAAATTGAACAGTTCATGGAAGAAAAGAGCAAACCAGTGTTAGAACCCTAATTGTAACCCTAATCCCTTAACCTAACCCAATCAATTTTATTTTATATAGCCCTTCGTACATCAGCTAATATCTCGAAGTGCTGTACAGAAACCCAGCCTAAAACCCCAAACAGCTAGTAATGCAGGTGTAGAAGCACGGTGGCTAGGAAAAACTCCCTAGAAAGGCCAAAACCTAGGAAGAAACCTAGAGAGGAACCAGGCTATGAGGGGTGGCCAGTCCTCTTCTGGCTGTGCCGGGTGGAGGTTATAACAGAACCATGCCAAGATGTTCAAAAATGTTCATAAGTGACAAGCATGGTCAAATAATAATCAGGAATAAATCTCAGTTGGCTTTTCATAGCCGATCATTAAGAGTTGAAAACAGCAGGTCTGGGACAGGTAGGGGTTCCATAACCGCAGGCAGAACAGTTGAAACTGGAATAGCAGCAAGGCCAGGCGGACTGGGGACAGCAAGGAGTCACCACGGCCGGTAGTCCCGACGTATGGTCCTAGGGCTCAGGTCTCTCAGTTGGCTTTTCATAGCCGATCATTAAGAGTTGAAAACAGCAGGTCTGGGACAGGTAGGGGTTTCGTAACCGCAGGCAGAACAGTTGAAACTGGAATAGCAGCAAGGCCAGGCGGACTGGGGACAGCAAGGTGTCAGCATGCCCGGTAGTCCTGACGTATGGTCCTAGGGCTCAGGTTCTCAGAGAGAAAGAGAGAACGAGAGAATTAGAGAGAGCATACTTAAATTCACACAGGACACTGGATAAGACAGGAGAAGTACTCCAGGTATAACCAACTAACCCCAGCCCCCCGACACATAAACTACTGCAGCATAAATACTGGAGGCTGAGACAGGAGCGGTCCGGAGACACTGTGGCCCCATCCGAAGAAACCCCCGGACAGGGCCAAACAGGAAGGATATAACCCCACCCACTCTGCCAAAGCACAGCCCCCGCACCACTAGAGGGATATCCTCAACCACCAACTTACAATCCTGAGACAAGGCCGAGTATAGCCCACAGAGGTCTCCACCACAGCACAAACCAAGGGGGGGCGCCAACCCAGACAGGAAGATCACGTCAGTAACTCAACCCACTCAAGTGACGCACCCCTCCTAGGGACGGCATGAAAGAGCACCAGCAAGCCAGTGACTCAGCCCCTGTAACAGGGTTAGAGGCAGAGAACCCCAGTGGAGAGAGGGGAACCGGCCTGGCAGAGACAGCAAGGGCTGTTCGTTGCTCCAGAGCCTTTCCGTTCACCTTCACACTCCTGGGCCAGACTACACTCAATCATATGACCTACTGAAGAGATAAGTCTTCAGTAAAGACTTAAAGGTTGAGACCGAGTCTGCGTCTCTCACATGGGTAGGCAGACTGTTCCATAAAAATGGAGATCTATAGGAGAAAGCCCTGCCTCCCGCTGTTTGCTTAGAAATTCTAGGGACAATTAGGAGGCCTGCGTCTTGTGACCGTAGCGTACGTATTGGTATGTACGGCAGGACCAACTCTGAAAGATAGGTAGGAGCAAGCCCATGTAACGCTTTATAGGTTAACAGTAAAACCTTGAAATCAGCCCTTGCCTTAACAGGAAGCCAGTGTAGGGAAGCTAGCACTGGAGTAATATGATCAAATTTCTTGGTTCTAGTCAGGATTCTAGCAGCCGTATTTAGCACTAACTGAAGTTTATTTAGTGCTTTATCCGGGTAGCCGGAAAGTAGAGCATTGCAGTAGTCTAACCTAGAAGTAACAAATGCATGGATTAATTTTTCTGCATCATTTTTGGACAGAAAATTTCTGATTTTTGCAATGTTACGTAGATGGAAAAAAGCTGTCCTTGAAACAGTCTTGATATGTTCGTCAAAAGAGAGATCAGGGTCAAGAGTAACGCCGAGGTCCTTCACAGTTTTATTTGAGACGACTTTACAACCATCAAGATGAATTGTCAGATTTAACAGAAGATCTCTTTGTTTCTTGGGACCTAGAACAAGCATCTCTGTTTTGTCCGAGTTTAAAAGTAGAAAGTTTTCAGCCATCCACTTCCTTATGTCTGAAACACAGGCTTCTAGCGAGGGCAATTTTGGGGCTTCACCATGTTTCATTTAAATGTACAGCTGTGTGTCATCCGCATAGCAGTGAAAGTTAACATTATGTTTTCGAATAACATCCCCAAGAGGTAAAATATATAGTGAAAATAATAGTGGTCCTAAAACGGAACCTTGAGGAACACCGAAATGTACAGTTGATTTGTCGGAGGACAGACCATTCACAGAGACAAACTGATATCTTTCCGACAGGTAAGATCTAAACCAGGCCAGAACTTGGCCGTGTAGACCAATTTGGGTTTCCAGTCTCTCCAAAAGAATGTGGTGATCGATGGTGTCAAAGGCAGCACTAAGGTCTAGTAGCACGAGGACAGATGCAGAGCCTCGGTCTGACGCCATTAAAAGGTCATTTACCACCTTCACAAGTGCAGTCTCAGTGCTATGATGGGGTCTAAAACCAGACTGAAGCATTTCGTATACATTGTTTGTCTTCAGAAAGGCAGTGAGTTGCTGCGCAACAGCTTTTTCTAAAATTTTTGAGAGGAATGGAAGATTCGATATAGGCCGATAGTTTTTTACATTTTCCGGGTCAAGGTTTGGCTTTTTCAAGAGAGGCTTTATCACTGCCACTTTTAGTGAGTTTGGTACACATCCGGTGGATAGAGAGCTGTTTATTATGTTCAACATAGGAGGGCCAAGCACAGGAAGCAGCTCCTTCAGCAGTTTAGTAGGAATAGGATCCAGTATGCAGCTTGAAGGTTTAGAGGCCATGATTATTTTCATCATTGTGTCAAGAGATATAGTACTAAAACACTTAAGTGTCTCTCCCGATCCCAGGCCCTCGCAGAGCTGTGCAGATCCAGGACAGCTAAGCCCTGGAGGAATACGCAGATTCAAAGAGGAGTCCGTAATTTGCTTTCTAATGGTCATGATCTTTTCCTCAAAGAAGTTCATGAATTTATTACTGCTGAAGTGAAAGCCATCCTCTCTTGGGGAATGCTGCTTTTTAGTTAGCTTTGCAACAGTATCAAAAAGAAATTTTGGATTGTTCTTATTTTCCTCGATTAAGTTGGAAAAGTAGGATGATCGAGCAGCAGTGAGGGCTCTTCGGTACTGCACGGTACTGTCTTTCCAAGCTAGTCGGAAGACTTCCAGTTTGGTGTGGCGCCATTTCCGTTCCAATTTCCTGGAAGCTTGCTTCAAAGCTCGGGTATTTTCTGTATACCAGGGAGCTAGTTTCTTATGACAAATGTTTTTCGTTTTTAGGGGTGCAACTGCATCTAGGGTATTGCGCAAGGTTAAATTGAGTTCCTCAGTTAAGTGGTTAACTGATTTTTGTCCTCTGACGTCCTTGGGTAGGCAGAAGGAGTCTGGAAGGGCATCAAGGAATTTTTGTGTTGTCTGAGAATTTATAGCACGACTTTTGATGCTCCTTGGTTGGGGTCTGAGCAGATTATTTGTTGCGATTGCAAACGTAATAAAATGGTGGTCCGATAGTCCAGGATTTTGTGGAAAAACATTAAGATCTACAACATTTATTCCATGGGACAAAACTAGGTCCAGAGTATGACTGTGGCAGTGAGTAGGTCCAGAGACATGTTGGACAAAACCCACTGAGTCGATGATGGCTCCGAAAGACTTTTGGAGTGGGTCTGTGGACTTCTCCATGTGAATATTAAAATCACCAAAAATTAGAATATGATCTGCTATGACTACAAGGTCTGATAGGAATTCAGGAAACTCAGAGAGGAACGCTGTATATGGCCCAGGAGGCCTGTAAACAGTAGCTATAAAAAGTGATTGAGTAGGCTGCATAGATTTCATGACTAGAAGCTCAAAAGACGAAAACGCCATTTTTTTTTTTGTAAATTGAAATTTGCTATCGTAAATGTTAGCAACACCTCCGCCTTTGCGGGATGCACGGGGAATATGGTCACTAGTGTAACCAGGAGGTGAGGCCTCATTTAACACAGCAAATTCATCAGGCTTAAGCCATGTTTCAGTCAGGCCAATCACATCAAGATTATGATCAGTGATTAGTTCATTGACTATGACTGCCTTTGAAGTGAGGGATCTAACATTAAGTAACCCTATTTTGAGATGTGAGGTATCACGATCTCTTTCAATAATGGCAGGAATGGAGGAGGTCTTTATCCTAATAAGATTGCTAAGGCGAACACCGCCATGTTTAGTTTTGCCCAACCTAGGTCGAGGCACAGACACAGTCTCAATGGGTATGGCTGAGCTGACTACACTGACTATGCTATTGGCAGACTCCACTAAGCTGGCAGGTTGGCTAACAGCCTGCTGCCTAAAATACCCTTTTTCCTTGTGGGGACCGGCGAAATGTCCCCACTTGTCCAAATGTTCCTTGTTTTACTTCTGGTCCCCACATGGATAGTAATACCAAACCAAACAAAACCACACACACACACACACTCTCTTGTGCATGCAGGTGCAGGAGAGAAGTGTGGTAGTGTATGAATCAGCCATCAGCAGCAGTATTGCACATTTTGTGTGTGTGGGCCCAACCTCTTCCACCTGTCCTGCCCAAAGCTACTCAACCATAGGCACAATTGTCACAACTTCCTCTGAAGCTGCCTCCTCTCCTTGTTCGGGCAGGCTTCGGCGTTCGTCGTCACCGGCCTTCTAGCCACTGCCGCTCCTCTTCTCATCATTCCATTTGTTTTGTCTTGTTTTTCACACACACCTGGTTCATTGCCCCTCATCAGTCCCTGTATAAGTATTCCCTCTGCCCCCAATGTCTTTGTGTGTGATTGTTTCCATGTGGAGGTGTCGATAGCTCGGTGGAGCATTATGTACCTTATCACCGGGATATTCACCCGTGTGTTTTGTTTTTCCCACCACGCCGTTAAGTTGCACTGTAGTTGTTTTACGCATTGCTGCGAACTGCTGTATTGGCCGAATAAACCATTATTCTGTGATTCACACCTCCTGCGCCTGACTCCGTCCAAATCACCCACGACAGAATCACACACCCAACAGCATGGAGTCAGCAGGTGCTGGGAGTATGCCTGGAGTCTTTGAGCGGGTCTGGGAATATTCCAACATGTTAGCCAGCTTGGGTGAAGCGATGGATCGGGTTCTCCAGGCCGTCTAGCGCCTGGAGAGGAGAGGAGAGGACCCGACCCTGCGGAACCAGCTGAGCGACCGGATCCAGCCACCCACACACCAGCACCCAGAGGTATTCACCTGTCTCGACCGAGGGAATACGACGGGACAACGGCCCGCTGCCAGGGTTTCCTCCTGCAGCTGGACCACTATTTCAACACCATCAACCCTGCTCCCTCAGATCGGGAGAAGGTGTCCGCCCTTGTCTCCTGCCTCTCGGAGAAAGCCCTGGAGTAGGCCAACGCGGTCTGGAGTGAAGGAGGAGACACGTTGGACAACTACGGAGAGTTTGCTCGCCTCTTCCGGGCAGTCTTCGATCATCCCCCCGAAGGAAGAGAGGCGGGCGAGCATCTGGTCCATCTGAGGCAGGGGACGAGGACCGTGCAAGACTTTGCCCTGGAGTTTAGAACTCTAGCGGCTGGGTCCGGGTGGAACGAGCGGGCCCTCATCGACCACGCCCGAAGGGAGCTAGCCTGCCGGGATACCACATTGACCTTCAACCAACTGGTGGACATGGCCATCCGGTTGGACAACCTGCTTGCTTCGAGAGGACGTCCTGGAAGGGGCCTGCCCATTTCACCCCCCTTCAACCCGGATCACGTTCCGATGGAGCTGGGTGGTGCAGCATTCCGGGAGAATGGAGGACGACAGATCCCGTGTCACTCTTGTGGCAAGAGAGGACATTCTGCTGCACGATGTTGTCAGAGTTTTTCTGGTTCTGGAGGCAGCAGGCAGGGCACTCTCGCGTCACCCCAGGTAGCATAAACCCACACTCGCTCAGAGCCCTCTGCTGCGCATTTCATCATCTACGTCAACTTCCCTGATTTACACTGTAGTTCCCCAGTGTAAGGCGCTGGTAGATTCAGGCGCAGCTTGGAACTTTATGGACAGATCTTTAGCTCTTAGTCTATGTATTCCATTGGTTCCCCTGTCTATTCCATTACCCATCAACGCACTTGACAGTCGACCATTAGGGTCAGGTGTTGTTAGGGAGGTTACAGCACCAGTCACGATGATTACGCAGGAGACCCATAATGAGCAAATCACGTTTCACATTATTGAGTCCCCTGATTTCCCTGTTGTGTTGGGCCTTCCCTGGCTAGCACTTCACGACCCCACCTTTTCATGGCCACAGAGGGCTCTCACGGGGTGGTCGCGAGAGTGTCAGGGTAGGTGTCTCGCTGTTTCCGTTGGTGCGACCACGGTGGAAAGTCCAGACAATACCTCCACCGTGCGTATTCCTCCCGAATACCTCGATTTAGCGCACGCGTTTTCCAAAACGCAGGCGACCAAATTACCACCCCATCGGGCGGGGGATTGCGCGATAAACCTCCCGTTAGATGCTGTGCCACCCAGGAGTTATGTATATCCCCTGTCGCAGGCGGAAACAGAGACTATGGAAACATACGTCTCTGAGTCCCTGCGTCAGGGGTTCATACGTCCCTCCACCTCACCCACCTGCTCGAGTTTCTTTTTCGTGAAGAAGAAAGACGGGGGTCTGCGCCCTTGCATTGATTTCTGTGCACTTAATAAAACTACCATTCGCTATAGTTATCCTCTACCCCTCATTTCCTCTGTGATCGAATCAATGCATGGGGCGCGCTTCTTCACGAAATTGGATCTCAGGAGTACGTATAACCTGGTGCATGTCCGGGAAGGGGACGAGTGGAAGACAGCATTTAGCACAACCTCTGGGAATTATGAATACCTGGTGATGCCGTACGGGTTGATGAATGCTCCATCAGTCTTCCAGTCCTTTGTGAACGAGGTGTTTCGGGACATGCTTGGTCGTGGTGTGGTGGTCTACATCGATGACATCCTGGTGTATTCCGCTACGCGCGCCGAGCATGTGTCCCTGGTTCGCAGAGTGCTTGGCCGACTGTTGAAGCATGACCTGTATGCCAAGGCAGAAAAGTGTCTGTTCTTCCAGCAATCCGTCTCCTTCCTTGGATACCACATCACCACCTTAGGTGTGGAGATGGAGGTAGACCGCATTTCAGCGTTCTCACGGTAAGGAGGTGCAGCGCTTCATTGGCTTTGCCAATTACTATCAGAGGTTTATCCGGGGCTTTGGCAAGGTTGCAGCCCCCATCACCTCTCTGTTGAAGGGTGGGCCGTCCCGGCTCCACTGGTCTGCTGAGGCTGATAGGGCTTTCAGTAACCTGAGGGCTCTGTTCACCTCAGCCCCGGTACTGGCCCATCCCGATCCATCATTGCCGTTCGTAGTGGAGGTGGATGCGTCCGAGGTAGGGGTAGGCACTGTCCTATCCCAATGCTCGGGCTCGCCAACCAAGCTTCGCCCCTGTGCCTTCTTCTCTAAGAAGCTCAGCCCGGCGGAGCAGAACTATGACATTGGTGATCGGGAGCTGTTGGCTGTTGTCAGAGCCCTGACAGCGTGGAGGCACTGGCTCGAGGGGTTGAAACACCCTTTCCTCGTCTGGACTGACCACCATAACCTGGAGTACATCCAGGCAGCGAGGAGGCTGAACCCTCGCCAGGCCAGGTGGCCTTGTTCTTCACCCGGTTTGATTTCACACTGTCCTATATACCAGGCACTAAGAACGTGAAGGCAGACGCACTATCGCGGCTGTACGACACAGAGGAGAGGCCCATTGACAACACCCCCATACTCCCGACCTCCTGCATTGTGGCGCCGGTGGTATGGGTGGTGGACGCGGACATAGAGCGGGCATTACACACAGAGCCATCTTCACCTCAGTGCCCAGCTGGGCTACGGTATGTGCCGTCTAGTGTCCGTGATCATCTTATCTATTGGGCACACACGTCCCCCTCCTCTGGTCACCCAGGCATCGGCCGTACAGTGCGCTGCCTGACCGGGAAGTACTGGTGGCCTACCTTGGCTAAGAACGTGAGGGTGTATGTCTCCTCCTGCTCGGTGTGTGCCCAGAGTAAGGCACCTAGGCACCTTCCAGCGGATAAGTTACATCCCTTACCAGTTCCACAATGGCCATGGTCCCACTTATCCATTGATGTCCTAACTGATCTTCCCCTCTCTCAGGGTAACACCCCCATCCTGGTCGTTGTGGACCGCTTCTCTAAAACCTGCCACCTCCTTCCTCTGCCCGGTCTCCCCACGGCCCTGCAAACTGCGGAAACCCTTTTTACTCATGTCTTCCGGCACTACGCGGTGCCAGAGGACATAGTGTCTGACCGGGGTCCCCAGTTTACGTCCAGGTTCTGGAAGGCGTTCATGGAACGTCTATGGGTCTTGGTCAGCCTGACCTCTTGGTCACCCCGAATCTAATGGGCAGGTGGAACAGGTGAATCAGGATGTGGGTAGGTTCCTGCGATCCTACTGCCAGGACTGGCCGGGGGAGTGGTCAGTGTTCTTGCCATGGGCCGAATATGCCCAGAACTCTCTCCGCCACTCCTCCACTCACCTGTCACCATTTCAATGTGTTTTAGGGTATCAGCCGGTCCTGGCACCGTGGCATCAGAGCCAGACCGAAGCTCCAGCAGTGGACGATTGGTTTCGGCACGCGAAGGAGACGTGGAACGCCGCCCACGTCCACCTCCAGCGTGCCGTGTGTCGTCAGAAGGCCAATGCTGACTGCCACCGCAGTGAGGCCCCGGTCTTTGTACCGGGTGATCGGGCCTGGCCTTCTCGACTGAGCCTGCGGTTTGTGGGGCCGTTCAAAGTGCTGAGGAGAGTTAACGAGGTTACGTATAGGTTGCTGCTCCCTCCTGATTACCGTATTAACCCCTCGTTTCACGTATTTCTCCTCAGGCCGGTGGTGGCTGGTCCTCTCCAGGAGTCTGAGGTACGGGAGGTCCGTCCGCCCCGGCGTACTCTGTCCGTTCCATCCTGGATTCGGGGGGTACTGTCACGGCTTCCTCCGAAGCTGCCTCCTCTCCTTGTTCGGGCAGGCTTCGGCATTCGTCGTTACCGGCCATCTAGCCACTGTCGCTCCTCTTCTCATTATTCCATTAGTTTTTTCCCAGTACGCCGTTAGGTCGCACTGTAGTTGTTTTACGCATTGCTGCGAACTGCTGTATTGGCCGAATAAACCATTATTCTGTGATTCACACCTCCTGCGCCTGACTCCGTCCAAATCACCCACTACAACAATATACTACCATAGGCACAATATACTACCATACGGACAATATACTATCAATATACTACCGTACGGACAATATACTACCATACGGACAATATACTATCAATATACCAATATACTACCAAACGGACAATATACTATCAATATACTACCATACGGACAACATACTATCCATATACTATGATACGGACAATATACTTACAATATACTACCATATGTACAATATACTACCATACGTACAATATACTACCAATATACTACCATACAGACAATATACTACCAATATAGTACCATACGAACAATATACTACCATACGGACAATATACTACCGTACGGACAATATACTACCAATATACTACTATACAGACAATATACTACCAATATACTACCATACGGACAATATACTATCAATATACTACCATACGGACAATATACTACCATACGGACAATATACTACCATATGGACAATATACTATCAATATACCAATATACTACCATACGGACAATATACTACCAATATAGTACCATACGGACAATATACTACCATACGGACAATATACTACCGTACGGACAATATACTACCAATATACTACCATACGGACAATATACTACCATACGGACAATATACTACCAATATACTACCATACGGACAATATACTACCAATATACTACCATACAGACAATATACTACCGTACAGACAATATACTACCATACGGACAATATACTACCAATATACTACCATACAGACAATTTACTACCGTATGGACAATATACTACCATACGGACAATATACTGTACTACCAATATACTATTCTACGGACAAAATACTACCATACGGACAATATACTACCAATATACTACCATACGGACAATATACTACCAATATACTACCATACAGACAATATACTACCATACGGACAATATACTGAACTACCAATATACTAATATACAGACAATATAATACCATACGGACAATATACTACCAATATACTACCATACGGAAAATATACTACCAATATACTACCATACAGACAATATACTACCAATATACTACCATACAGACAATATACACTGCTCAAAAAAATAAAGGGAACACTTAAACAACACAATGTAACTCCAAGTCAATCACACTTGTTTGTGAAATCAAACTGTCCACTTAGGAAGCAACACTGATTGACAATACATTTCACATGCTGTTGTGCAAATGGAATAGACAACAGGTGGAAATTATAGGCAATTAGCAAGACACCCCCAATAAAGAAGTGGTTCTGCAGGTGGTGACCACAGACCACTTCTCAGTTCCTATGCTTCCTGGCTGATGTTTTGGTAACTTTTGAATGCTGGCGGTGCTTTCACTCTAGTGGTAGCATGAGACGGAGTCTACAACCCACACAAGTGGCTCAGGTAGTGCAGCTCATCCAGGATGGCACATCAATGCGAGCTGTGGCAAGAAGGTTTGCTGTGTCTGTCAGCGTAGTGTCCAGAGCATGGAGGCGCTACCAGGAGACAGGCCAGTACATCAGGAGACGTGGAGGAGGCCGTAGGAGGGCAACAACCCAGCAGCAGGACCGCTACCTCCGCCTTTGTGCAAGGAGGAGCAGGAGGAGCACTGCCAGAGCCCTGCAAAATGACCAGCAGGCCACAAATGTGCATGTGTCTGCTCAAACAATATACCACCAATATAGTACCATACGGACAATATACTACCAATATACTACCATACAGACAATATACTACTGTGCGAACAATATACTACCATACGAACAATATACTGTACTACCAATATACTAATATATGGACAAAATACTACCAATATACTACCATATGGACAATATACTACAATACAGAAGCAGGGAGCTCAAAATAGACATCTTTCATACTGCTGTTTTATCCATCCCTGAGGTTCTGGAGGTGGGTTATCCTCCCCTCTCTCTTCCCCCAGGAGAGACCCAGGTAAAGATGTCTCTCTGAGTTGCATTGACTCATCCAGCTGACTCATCCAGCTGGTTTGACATATCGGTAGGCCCTTGGGGGGGCATGGTTCCTGGTTCCTGCCCGGGAGTGTTAACGCAGGTAGACTTGCTTACACAGATCATGTCAGGTGAATAGGTAGAGAAAGGAGAGAGTTCCTATAACTTACAGGAAGATGTTACTGACAGATATCGTCTTCACAGGTGAATTAGAATACGGATAGATTTCCAGTAAAAGGGGTGCAGTCTATGGCGGCGTTGGCAGGGTATGTAATCGGATTACAAAAAAACTTTAACTGTAATCAGTTACATTACCAGCTAAAATATTGTAATCAGAAAGGATGTTTGCGTGGAAAAAATCCATTATGACACCTTTCTGTTTTCTCAATGACATTCAATTCAGCATTGAAAAAAGGCGCAAGTTTAAGTTTGTTCCACCTGAGCGAGTCTTACCACAAGTCAGAGACCACTATGATGTCAGAGACCACTATGATGTCAGAGACCACTATGATGACACACCAAATGTGTTTGATGGATCCTTTTTGTCTTGTTCTAATGGCTCTTAAGGGGAAAGTGACTGAAAGATTACGTTACTGAGTTTGGGCAATCCAAAAGTTACATTACTGATTACAATTTTGTGCAGGTAACTAGTAACTGTACAGATTACATTTAGAAAGTAACCTACCCAACCCTGGGCGTTGGCCAATGACATGCAGAGGTATGGTGGCTTAGTCTTGATTGGCCACAACCACAAGTCTGTCCACACTGGTATTGTCATCATGAATACCTCTATGAATAAGAGACGTGTCAACCAAGAAATAAATAGTGATGGTTGTTCAATCATTTTTGAAGCTTTGAAAAACTGAATTTGGGTTGCAAAGATCAGTCCCTGATCCAAGCGAAGTGGCTGAGATTGTGCAAGCCTACTTTCGACCCACATCCACCCAGGCCCACGTCTCTTCTCCACTGTGCCCCACCAGAGTGTCTCGATGCTGGGGGAAGGAAGCCAGAGCTGGTAGGTCCATTGCCAGGAGCTCCGTGTGTGTGTGTGTGTGTGTGTGTGTGTGTGTGTGTGTGTGTGCCACTATGCCATGAGTCAAACATAAGACCATCTTGTTCAGGCAAAACACATCAAACACAATCATTTCCTTTGAGTCAAGTCACATATCGGAACAGAGTCACCGTGATCAAATTTGCGACATAGCGTTGGCGATGTTATAAATGTGCAATAATAATGCAATAATGGTATAACAATATTGTAATCCCTTTGTACTGTCTGGCTGACAACATTAAATGCTAACAGTGTTCTGCCCATCCATGTTGGGCAAATACATACATAATACTGAATAATCCTGTCTGGTTTGCAACACTAAAAGCTGACAGTGTTATGATCATATTACAGAAGAGTGCATTGGCCTCAATGGTCATCACCTACACACACACGCATGCACACACACACGAGCGCACGCATGTACGCACGCACAAACACCTATATATGAGGGTCTTTTAATAAATAGGGCAGGGAGATGAGGAAGAGATGTATTACAGAGCTGAGCCTGTTGAGATGTGCGTCATCAGAGAGGGCTTTGGAGGAGTCATGCAGTCATATATTGACGGAGACCACGGAATGACACACACACATGGAAGAACACCTGCGTGAACACACGGTCGAAACCATGCAAACACACACACACACACACACTCTTGCGCATGGAGGTGCAGGAGAGACACGTGGCAGTGTATGAATCAGCCATCAGCAGCACTATTGCACATTGTGCATGTGTGGGCCCAACCTCTTCCACCAGGTGTTCATTTTGACACTCTTTTTTAGATTTAGTCTTGTGCTAGTCATTTTGACTAAAATATCATTACGTCTTAGTCACATTTTTGTCATTTGAATATTGATTTAACTATTGTCAAAACGATGAAAACAATGGGCCATTTTAGTCAACTAAATGCCCTTTCATTTTAATACCCTTTCATTTTAGAGAGAGAGAGAGAGAGAGAGAGAGAGAGAGAGAGAGAGAGAGAGAGAGAGAGAGAGAGAGAGAGAGAGAGAGAGAGAGAGAGAGAGAGAGAGAGAGAGAGAGAGAGTTGGCGTAAAGTATTCGCAGTAGTATGGGTTGCACCTCTGTCACTCTGTCGTGTCATCACCATTGTTATCAACGTTCCACAGATGCCGCAGCCACATGTCCAGAAGTAGAACGGGGGACAATGACTTTGAACGGGAGATAATGACTGTTTCACCCAGTGATGTAGTCAAGTCACGAGTCCATATGGCTGAAGTCCAATTCCCATTGTTCGAGTCCTGGTCCAAGTGCTCAAAATAAAGTTATTTACTCAGACAGATATAGAGTAGTGGTAAGAGACATTTAGTCAATAAACTGTTTCCTATACATTTTCCTTTCTCTCTGTGCCGCCAAATGTCTGTATATAGAGTACTAGTAATGTTACCATGGCAACGTTCAATTGCAAAACGTTCTCGAACGTTGCAGATAGAAATTCCATGAAATTCCACTTTAGTCCTTATTCAACATGTCAGAGAGGCATGTTTGTTCTACATAGCATAATTCTATCTGAAAGTTCCAAAACGTTGCGTCCTGCTGAATGCGCCCCCAGGTTGTTAGCTATAGCTAGCTAATGAGGTAACATGACTGAACAAGGTGTAGCCTAAACAAATGGTTTCCGGTCCGCAAGTAGCCTTTTTTTAGAACGGCCTGCGATATGCTTTATGAATGTAAACTGATGCAGGATATAAAGAAAAAAGCGTAGCGCCGGTATTATGGGTCATATCTTCTGAATGGTAATGGCTTGAATCAAGCCCTTTTCTCTGAGAAAAAGCAGGAGACTTGGCTAGTATGTTGGCCACAGAACCTTTTCTACACTCAAGGGAGAGAAAAACATAGCTAGACTGTTGTTTTACTATTAAACTTAATGCTGCCATTGTTTTTAATTTATTTCGTAAAGCAGCTAGTGTTTCTTAACCTGGTAAAGGGTATCTAGAAGGCTGGTGGTGACTGGTTAGCTACGGGGAAGCAAGAGAGTCGCATGCGCGAGGTGTATAGTTGGAGCCGGAGTGAAGCCTGTCTGCCTGTCTGCCAACACTCATCGCTTGCTCCCCCGCAGTTCACCAGCGGATGTAGGCTAGGCTGTGTGTTCCGGGTGTGGCGCATCCTTCCCACTGCTGAACAGAACTGTGCTGCACATCTGTGCTGCTAATATTAACTGTGCTTATCACTGAAAAGCTCTCAATCTCTTGTCCAGTCATTTTAGTAGTCAGATTTGAGTCTCGTCTCGTTTTAGTCAACTGAAATGAAAAATCATTTTCGTTTAGTTATAGTTTTTTCTGGGTCTATTTAGACAGTTATAGTCTTGTCAATTGGCACTGAAAAATAGGTGTTTGACGAATATTCTCGTCACTATTTTCGTTGACGAAATTAACACTTCTTCCACCTCCCCTGCCCAAAGCTACACAACCATACGCATTACACACGCAGGAAGCTCGAAATAGCCCCTTATCTCTCTCAATGGCCCTATCATATCTTTTACACATCGCTGAGGGTTTGGAGATCCTTCTCCAGGAGAGCCCAAGGTAACCAAGACGTCTCCCCCAGTTGGAGGCATCCGTCTCTGGGTTGACTCATCAGCAGGCCTGGGGGTATGGTTCCTGGATCCTGCCTGGGAATGTTAAGGCAGGTAGATTTTCTTACACATATAGCATTATCTCAGGTGAATAAGTACTAAGAGAGATTGCCAGTGAAAGCGTTGTGGTCTACAGAGGCGTTGGCCAATGAAACGCAGAGGTAAGGTGGTTTAGTCACAGCTCTTGATTGACCACACCCACAAACAAGTCTGTCCTCGTCGTTATCCTTGCTATTGTCATCATGAATACCGGTAAGAAAACAGTCATCACAAATGTCAGTCAGAGCGCACATACTAATATGATTGCATGGTTTTCTCCCTGTATTTCCACACTGTACTTCAAATCAGCACTTTTATATCTGTAGTGTTAATACACACTACCCCTTCTTCATTGTCACCACCCCGTTACAGCCAAGACTCTTTCATCACATCTAACTAACAGCCAGGCATGCTGACTGCATATGTGGCCTCCTCTTCCTGCGTAACTCTCTGTTTCAGGCCAAGATATAGCCTGGTGCCAGATCTGTAGGAGCTCCAGCCAAACCCTGCCATGACACTGATAGTCAGAGCAGTTGGCTAAAACATACAGATCTGGGACCAGGCTAAATCAAACATATTATACCATTGTATGGCATGACAGTGGTCAGTTAGGCTAAAGTATATAGAGATCTGGGACCACGCTAGCTCTTGACATGGCAACGTTGGCTAGAGCATATACTGATCTGGGACCAGGCTATATGATAGCATGAAAGGAGTTGGCTGAAACACACACAGATCTAGGACCAGGCTAGCTTATTGCATGACAACAATAGCAGTTGACTACAGCACATACAGATCTAGGACCAGCCAAGCCCTGCCATGACACTGATAGTCAGAGCAGTTGACTAAAACATACAGATCTAGGAGCAGCCAAATCCTGCCATGACACTGATAGTCAGAGCCATTATATGGCATGACGGTAGCCAGTAAGTTGACTAAAGTATATACTGATATGGGACCAGCCAGAACCAGGCATGACAATGTTGGCTGTAGCACAAACAGATCTGGGACCAGTCTGGTTCTTGCCATGACATTGATAGACAGAGTTGGCTCAAGCAGAGACAGATCTTGGACCAGCCAGTGCCAGGCTGGTTCTTGGCAGGGCTGGGTGGCGGGTGGGAGAGCAGACGCCAGGCAACCGGGGGAACAGAACAGATTGGGGCAGATTATTCACTGTTGGCTGCAGTCAGCAGGCAGGATGTTATTACATAAACATGGAGCTCCTGGCCCTGGACCCACCCGCTCCGGCTTCCTTCCCCTAGCCTCGAGACACTCTGGTGGAGCATGGTGGAGAGAAGATGGGGACCTTGGTAGATGTGGGACATGGGACCAAAGTAGGCCTGCACAGTTTCAGACCAGTTAGATCAGGGACTGAACTACGTTACCTAAATTCAGTTTGTCCAAAGCTTCAAATGGCAATATCTCTGAAGGTAAGGATGTGGTAGTCACTCATATAATATGTGTTTTAGCCATTCAGGTTTAGCCAGAATTGAATAGTATTCATATAGAATTGTCCTTAGGCGTTGATACGGAATCCCTCACACAGTAGCATAAGGTCATAGTTAGTTATCATTTACATATGGAAATGATTTGATGTTCTACATTGAATAATATGCAAGTGATGGGAACTGGGAAGTCACACTCCTTCCCATTATTCAGGATATGCCTCAGCCTCAGGCCCAATACCATGATTATTCCTCATCATAAAATCAGCATGTGTAGGCTTGTAGTCCCTCACTACTGCAGAAATAAGGGTTTCACAACACAACACAACAAACACACCCCCCCCCCTCCCCACACACAAACACACTACACACCACATTTGTGTCAAAGTTGCCTTACCCCCCCCCCCCGCTTATTTCCTAAACACTTGCGTATTTCCTATGTGCGCACATAAGACACACACCACACACCCCACCCTCAGACACACACACCCAGCCCAGATGTGTGAGCGCCGTGGTTTGACAAAACGGGTTTCACTACCACCTCAGCAGATTCCACCCTTGCAGTATGCTGAAAGGGGAGGGGCCTCACACCCTACCACTCACTGACAGGCCTAATATGTGAAGATGACTCATCTTCCAGTACTTCTACATGCGTGTGTAAATAAATATTCCAGCTATTTTGTTATGGTTTATTTTTAACCTTCTCACCTAACATGTTTGGATATCTTTAGATACAACCTGTAGAGTGCAACCAGAATTATGTAGGTCAATGTACAGGCTAACTAGAATAACATACTGTGTTTAAAGATGAAATTGGAACCTGGAGGTCCCTGATCTAGAGGCCCACTTCAGTTGAAAGTAGCTGCACTACAAGGTACTGTATTGAAACATACATAGACTTCAGAATGAAATGGGCCTTGAGGGGCCCTTGTCTAAACTCTAAAGGCACAGTTTAGTTTAGGTCCAGTATGTTCCAGAGGCCCAAGGCACCACAGGCTTCTCCCAGCCATTTCCTGTCCTACAGGAAGTGCTGTTGTCACTCAGCACAGCTAGGACAGGAAGTGAACAGGAAGTGTGTCCTGGGCCAACAGGAAGCAGTTTCCTCCCGCATGCCAAACATTGTCCTTTTCTTCTACAGTCGGGGAAACTGATGTTTGGAAACCTCTCTTATCGCAGCCAGCAAGTTTTAGTGCTGAATCCACATTTTGTGTTGTTACGTGTGGATTGGAAAATATATTTGGAGTTACAGTTGGTTTGTTGGACGCCTTTTCATGGCTGGGTGTGGGTTGGGAAATGTGGTCTAAGGCACTGCATCGCAGTGCTAGCTGTGCCACTAGAGATCCTGGTTCGAATCCAGGCTCTGTCGTAGCCGGCCGCGACCGGGAGACCCATGGGACGGCGCGCAATTGGCCAGCGTCGTCCAGGGTAGGGGAGGGAATGGCCGGCAGGGATGTAGCTCAGTTGGTAGAGCATGGCGTTTGCAACGCCAGGGTTGTGGGTTCGCTTCCCACGGGGGGCCAGTATTAAAAAATTAATAATGTATGCACTCACTAACTGTAAGTCGCTCTGGATAAGAGCGTCTGCTAAATGACGTAAATCTAAAATGTAAATGTATTGAGGGTGACTGTGGGTTTATAAGACAGTTCTAAAAAATCTTTCCAATCTTATTCTGGTTGCACAACTTTGTTAGTAATCACTTTTCCTATAAAATGCTCTTTAACAGGAATCAACTCAAGCAAAACTGAAAGTCACCTCATATGATTAAAACGGGAAGTTTAACAGGTGTTCTAACCTCACCACAGAAACGAAATGTCTCTGTGTCACTTTGCATCTAAATAAAGGGGAAATACTTTTTTTTCCCTCATTGGGTAAAATTTGAAAGCACTGTTGAGACAAAGTAGCTTGTGCACACTGTCGGCTATAACAAGACTACCAGCTGGTATCTTCTGCTTTTTCCCACTTACACTACATTAGAATATCTCACCCTTTCACCCTCTCCATCCAAGCAGCCTACGTGTTTTTCAGCCTGAGAAGAGGATCTCACTAAAACACTGAACCAGCTCAGTTCTGGTAAATGTGACCTAAAATGGGCAGCGCCACTGAGGTCACCAACTTCCTTCTGATGATGGCAGCTGCTAATAAGTGTGTGTGTGTGTGTGTGCACGTCTGTTTGTGTGCGTCTGTGTGCACTTGTTTGCGTGCCTGTGTGCGTGCCTGCGTACGTACATGCCAGTGTGTACGTGAGTGTGTGAATGGCTGTCTGCAAGGCCAGTGAGTCACAGAGTAAAGCCCAGGCCTGGCCAAACAAGACGTTAATGAACCGTGCCGTGCCGTGGGCTGATAACATACGCATCTCCACATTATATGGGATTGGCTGACCAAAGTCAATAGGAATGGGGAAAATAGATGGGACACTATCAGTAACATTTCAACTAACTATCCACTAACCCTAACCTTAACCCTTATCCTAACCCTAAACATGACCCTTACCCTAACCTTAACACATACCCTAACCCTTATTCTAAACCTAACCCTAACCGTAACCATAGCAAGCAGTTGCTTATCAACAGATAGTTTGTTGATAGTATGACCAGAACATCTACAGGTGAACTTTCCGGACTGTCCAAATAAAGTGTGACCACCAAGTCAATTTCAAGCCAATGAGGGATAAGAGAGCCATAATATTCAAGCCATGCAGGCTGAGTGTCCTCTTTGCTCTTGAAATTGGTTGATTCTTTAACCTTTTAGCAATGTGTAATGCTAATAAAAATACAATGTTATCTTGTAATATGCTCTTTTGCTAACCTGTGGTCTGTTAGAGTACTTACCAAGGTAACACTCGACCCGTCTCCTCTGACTGAGAGACATCTAGCCTCTCTAATCAGCAGCCAGTGTACTTCTGAATGAAGAGGTTTTGATAACAAGGTTAAGGACTTATTTTGTATTATTAATTACATTTAAACTGTAAAAGCAGCATTCAACTTCCTTTGTTGCAAGACAAATAGAGCCTTTTTAGGTCAATGCTGTGAGATTTGCATATAGGACAATACTGTTATACTGGATAAAAACTTTTCCAACTGCATCACTACAGACACTAAACAAACGAGGCGTCTGTACATTCCCAACACCATTCTTCTGGGGCAAAATTCAGGCCCAAAGATTTACCCAATCAGCTTTAGGAAAGGCCCTAATTTTATGAATGAGAAATCCCTACGGTCTCTACACCTTTATTCCTACTCAATGTCAGAGAAGGCAATAGTCTTTACAGGAACAAAGGAACCAATCAGATGGTATTCTCTGAATTACTACAGTAGGTCAGTTAGAAACACCCGTGATTGTCCAGGGGGTATTGCAGAAACTTTCTGTGGACTTCCAGATAGACCTATTGTTACATATATGACTCAGGTTTTTCAGGTTTGAAATACAGTTTGGAGTAGTTGAGTTGGTTGAGTCATACCGTTTTGTTTTGATCATCTGTCATAAAAGTAGTGGGTTGAAAGAAAGGACAGCTCTCTTGTTCTCGCTCTGGGAGGCAGGGAGGATTTTATTGAACTGATGCTTTCAGTAACTGTAGAAACTTTGACAGGTGATCTGATTTAATGAAGTCCCACTTATAATCCCACTTATAATTGTGTTTGTACTACAGTTTTGGTGCTTTCTTCAGCCAGCCAAAATGAGATTCACATGATCTGACTATAGCATTCTAATTGTAATTCTATGATTAGGACTTCCACAGCTTTTGAATGTGCACTAGTGCTCCATCTGTGTGTTTTTGCTCAGGCTCTCTCTGCCAGCCCGTCTGACCCACATGTGTCTAACGCTGTCTGCTACCCTCCTACCCTGCAGATTAATGGCCTTTTCTCACAGACAGCGCACAGGCTTAGTGGTGGAAGGGTACACACACACACACACACACACACACACACACACACACACACACACACACATAGACACACAACCGTGCACTCACACACACACACATATGCGTCTTCTGCCTCTGATTTGTCTCTGCCTCCCTGACTCAAATCCATGAGTCACCAAAGGAACAGATTACAGATGTAGGATCTTAATTTGATCACTCTTTTGTTGCTGATAATTTTCCTGTATTTAGGTTCAAAAAGGCTTCTGATGTTTGTA
Organism: Coregonus lavaretus; assembly: GCF_964263955.1. Classification (NCBI taxonomy): domain Eukaryota; kingdom Metazoa; phylum Chordata; class Actinopteri; order Salmoniformes; family Salmonidae; genus Coregonus; species Coregonus lavaretus. Next base: position 93,747 of record NW_028165943.1, on the reverse strand, counting down.
ATTTTCACATTATATATAATCCACATTATAATTCACATTTCCTGTTGTGGCAGGACTATTTCCTACTATAGCAAACTGGCTCAAATTAAGATCCTACATTAGTATGTGATCAGAGAAAAAGGAAGACACTCTTATTATGGGAGTTTTTCTGTTGTGATTTCTGCTGCCATAGTTTCCATCATATTGTGATTGTACTAGTAAAGCGCCGTAAACTGAGAGGTTGAGACTGGAAAAGGACAGACTGTCTGGGAGAGTTTCAGCCTGTTCGATTACTGCCTGTCAAGTAATGTATAGGGCTTTATCTCAGCAGGCTAACACAGTCTTGTGACGTGCATGAAACCTGGATTTGAACCCAGAAGGTTATACTAGAAGCAATCGCTACCAACAGACTGGCACCCATGGTAAAATAGGGGTCCTGAAAATTGAGATTTCCATGATTTATCCTCCACATTATGAGTCATAATTTAAAGAGGAGTTTAGATAGCTACCTGTCTATCTCCTCCTGAGGTTTAAAGAGGAGTTTAGATAGCTACCTGTCTATCTCCTCCTGAGGTTTAAAGAGGAGTTTAGATAGCTACCTGTCTATCTCCTCCTGAGGTTTAAAGAGGAGTTTAGATAGCTACCTGTCTATCTCCTCCTGAGGTTTAAAGAGGAGTTTAGATAGCTACCTGTCTATCTCCTCCTGAGGTTTAAAGAGGAGTTTAGATAGCTACCTGTCTATCTCCTCCTGAGGTTTAAAGAGGAGTTTAGATAGCTACCTGTCTATCTCCTCCTGAGGTTTAAAGAGGAGTTTAGATAGCTACCTGTCTATCTCCTCCTGAGGTTTAAAGAGGAGTTTAGATAGCTACCTGTCTATCTCCTCCTGAGGTTTAAAGAGGAGTTTAGATAGCTACCTGTCTATCTCCTCCTGAGGTTTAAAGAGGAGTTTAGATAGCTACCTGTCTATCTCCTCCTGAGGTTTAAAGAGGAGTTTAGATAGCTACCTGTCTATCTCCTGAGGTTGTTGTCACTGATTGTCTGGTGGTGAAAACGGTTCCTTTTCTCAGGCAGAATCAGTCTTCACAAGTCAAAATAGTGTGTTAGGCAGGGTCAAATTATTCTCTCAATTCATTTCAATGGGCTTTATTGTCATGGGAAACATATGTTGACGTTGCCAAAGCAAGTAAAATACATAATAAACTAATGTGAAATAAACTATATAAAATGAACAGTAAACATTACACTCACAAAAGTTCCAAAGGATTAGAGACATTTCAAAAGTAATATTATGGCAATATACAGTGTTGAGTGTGTGATAGTTGTGTGAGTGTTTGATAGCAATGTGAGGAGGGGGAGGGGAGACAGGGCAGGAGGGGAGAAGGAGGAGGGGATGAAGCTGTAGGATGTGTCACCTTCCTCCCTCCTCCACAGCACTGCCTCACATATTTCTCTCCCCTGAGGGAGGGAGACTCATACCCAATGGGGAAGAGGAAAAGACAGTCACACCCTCGCACGCGCACACATGCACACACACACATACACACACATACACATACACACACATACATACACACTCAAAAAGGGAAGTTAGATGGTGACTACAGACAGTATGAGTCACTCACCTCGGCTCCATCGCCAGCCTCAAGAGACATCGTTGAAGGAAGGATGGTATAGAGAGAGAGAGAGAGAGAGAGAGAGAGAGAGAGAGAGAGAGAGAGAGAGAGAGAGAGAGAGAGAGAGAGAGAGAGAGAGAGAGAGAGAGAGAGAGAGAGAGAGAGAATGTCAAAGCCCACAGCTGTCTGCCAACCCACCTGCCAACTCACCCCCTAGACAGCCAACTGTAGGCCTATGTCTCTTTTAAAACTCCCACAATGGCAGCTACATGTAATTGTTCAAGACTTACTGTATGTAGTGTATAGCACTTTGATGATTGCATACTTCTTCACCCCCTGATAGTTACAGGGCCTTAACAGTGTGGTGTCTTACGTAAATTGGAAACATTGTTACTTCTGAGTCAGATCAGACAGAAGGTTTGTTGTGGTGGTTTTAATTCCATTCTGTCTGTGTGACATCATACTTGAGATAAATCCCCCAAAAACTCATGACTTCTGTCTGTCTGTCTGTCAGAATGTCAAGTGTAATTTGACTTGACTGTTATAATTAAACAATAAGGCCCGAGGAGGTGTGGTATATGGCCAATATACAACAGCTAAGGGCTGTTCTTACGCACGATGCAACGCGGAGTGCCTGGATACAGCCCTTAGCCGTGGTATATTGGCCATATATCACAAACCCCCGAGGTGCCTTATTGCTATTATAAACTGATTACCAATGTAATTAGAGCAGTAAAAATACATGTTTTGTCATACCCGTGGTATACGGTCTGATATACCACGGCTGTCAGCCAATCAACATTCAGGGCTCAAACCACCCAGTTTATAATGGAACTTTAAATATAGCATTGAAGCTACTGTACACCCCCCACAAAAACCTCTCGATTGAAAGGCCAATAGAAACCGTTTACTGTTCTTGTTCCTCTTTGAAAGCAGAAGGGTAGAGAGAACACAAATCCATGTTTCTATGACATAGTGACGGTACTGTAGGTTTAACCCAGATAGGATCTGTCTTTGTGTTTGTCTCATGCTATGTCAATCCTGCTACCAATTACAAATCCATTTCTCGGACACTCCAACACCTGCTCCTCATGATGACAGAGTGTGTGTGTGTGTGCATGCATGTGTGTGTGCGTGCGTGTGTATGGGGGAGAAGGGGGGGATCAGGAGGAAATCTTCCTATGCCGTGGATGTGCTCCAACCCCCCTTTCCCCCCCCCCTCCTCCATCCCTCTCTCCCTGCTCTGGGTGAGTGGAACTGTCTGTCTATGTGTGATTAGGGAGGTAGAAGTAGAGCGGTGCAATCTGTGGTCCCGCTGCCTTTAATTCTGGCTGAGTGGATTTGGCTTTCTGCCTCCCACACAGGTAAAGAGAGGGAGAGAGGGAGGGAGGGACAGAGCTGTAGGGATGGAAGAGGGGTAGAGGGGGATGACACAGAGTTCCGGTTCATTAATAGAACCTCTTTATCGCTGTTGCATCTGTGCTGCTGGGGATCTCTGACATGGTTTCCCTCCACGGGACCCTGTGTTTCCGTCTAGAGTCTGCCATTTTGTATTAATAATAGCTGTTGTTATGAAGTCGTGTGGAACAATGGCTTGGGAATATAGGTAAAATCCCTTTCCTTACTTTCCTTACTTTCCCTAAGACGCTTACAGAGGTTCTTGCCGTCACCAAATTATTTATAGTTCATATTCAATCCTCTCCCCCTCTGTATACACTTTCACACATCACACACAGTCGCATGACACAACACAAATGTCCAATTGTTCAGTGGAATGTTTTTGAGCTGGTAAGGGAATGTACTTCCTCCAACAACAAAGGCTGGCTTGCCCTTCTTTCCAATCTTCAGGAAATGTTCCAGAAAAGTTGAAGGTTGTTATTTTCAGCGTCTGACCGCTTTTCACACCAACGTTTCTGCGAGATTATGAATGTCGCTAATTAAAGAAATAGGTCACCACAACAACATAAAGGATACTCTTGATGCAAGTTGTGTGTTCTATTGGAAACCTCTAGGATCAGAATGAAACATTCTCTCATCCTGTCAAACGTTAAAAATCAGTAGCCTACAGCAGACCCCTTTATTGCAATAGATGGCCTACAGTACGTGGCTCTTTCTTGTCTCAGTGTCCTCTTAAAATGATGACTGCACACTGACAAGGAAATAACCAATGTCAGTATTTGAATGACTTTTGCACAATGTCACTCACTGCTTTCACTAAGTTTGTCCTCCATCCTTTCCTTGATAGCTAACTGAAACCCATTTCTTTCAGATGCTGTCTCTAAATTACTTAGTCTTCCTCAATGCAGGCACAGATGAGATTATTTGCACTGTGCTCTGAAGTTTATGAGCCTAGTTCTGACTCATACTAGGGGCTTGAAACTGTATTTATAATTCCTCCTTGAAGTAGCGTTATAAGCCCACTCTGTTATTTGAAAAACAACAAATTGACAGCTCAATAAAGCTGAAAGATGGGGATATAGAATTGAACCACCAACCACTATAACATTTATGGATGAAGCTATGAATGCAAGGGCTGACAGTCCATTATGATCCATAGTATGAGTCCCAAATGCCACCCTATTCCTTATGTAGTGCACTACTTTCTCCCAGGGCCCATTGGGCTCTAAGTCAAAATTAGTGCACTATATAGGGAATAGGATGTCATTTAGGACATAGATACAGTCTGATTTATACCACGGAGCTTAAAGCTATTTGATTTCTTCCTAGAAGCTGCATTGAGGACTTCGGTATGAGGCAAACTCAATCTCGGCTAGCACCTCAACACTGCTCCATCCACTCACCAAGTCTATTTATCTGTCTGTTTCCTTATGCTGTAAGACGACTTATATATACTTCTGGGGGGTAGGGTGATGGGCGGGCAGATAGAGATGTGAGGGGTGGAAAACATGGTTTCAGGGTGGGGGGTGGGAGGTGGGTGGTTGGATGGAGACATGTTGGATGGGTAGGGTTGGGGGAACGGGATGAGAGGTTGACTAACTTATTTTTGTTTATTTTGAGCCAACAAGTTCTCAGCATATTTGGGAACTCCTTCAAGACTGTTGGAAAAGCATTCCAGGTGAAGCTGATTGAGAGAATGCCAAGAGTGTGCAAAGCTGTCATCAAGGCAAAGGGTGGCTACTTTGTAGAATCTCAAATATAAAATATATTTTGATTTGTTTAACACTTTTTTGGTTACTACATGATTCATATGTGTTATTTCATAGTTTTGATGTCTTCACTATTATTCTACAATGTAGAAAATAGTAAAAATAAAGAAAAACCCTGGAATGAGTAGGTGTGTCCAAACTTTTGACTGGTACTATATATATATATATATATATATATATATATATACACACACTATTTTTACACATATTTTTACATTTAAAAGTAGTGCATTATATAGGTAAAAGGATACCATTTAGTGCACATCCTCTGACTAAAAGCGGAAGTTGGCAGAGAACTGACTAAGCACCAAAGTAACAGTGTCAGTGATGCCTCTGTTGTGGTTATGGCACCAGTACACCACAGAGATACATAACATAGTGTAGAGAACTACCAAAAGATTCCCTTTCCATTCTGATCAAAGAGGAAATAGGGACGCCGGGGGATTTCAATACATCAATGCCACGCTTTCACTTTTCTTTGGGTAATTTAAGGTTACCGTCAGCTTTCATTATTAACATATGTACTGGAGAGTTGAGGCTGCTGCACTGCAAAAGGCAGAGACACAATGATTTTAAAAAACTGGCTGATAATGTTGACAGAAAAAAATGATGCATCGGCTGATAATGTTGACAGAAGATAATGATGCATATGTTGATAATGTTGACAGAAAAGAATGATGCATCGGCTGATAATGTTGACAGAAAAAAATTATGCATCGGCTGATAATGTTGACAGAAAATAATGACGCCTCAGCTGATAATGTTGACAGAAAATAATGACGCATCGGGTCATGATGGCAATTATAGGCCTCCAGTACATATATCAAAATCGGTGTTCTATCTGTAGCCTTTGGGATTAAGTCGAGCCTTGCTAAACTAATGTTGTCTGTATATAGTAACAGCAGAACAGACACAAAAAGACATAACAGCCCAAATGGACTAGTCAGTAGATGGATTTACTAATACAGATGTCACAAAACAAGATGAAAACACCAAATCAAATCAAATCAAATTGTATTGGTCACATACACGTGTTTAGCAGATGTTATTGCGGGTGTAGCGAAATGCTTGTGCTTCTAGCTCCGACAGTGCAGTAATATCTAACAAGTAATATCCAACAATTTCACAACATATACCCAATACACACAAATCTACGTAAGGAATGAATTAAGAATATATACATATATGGACGAGCGATGTCAGAGTGGCATGGACTAAGATACAGTAGAATAGTATTGAATACATTATATACATATGAGATGAGTAATGCAAGATATGTAAACATTATTAAAGTGGCTAGTGTTCCATTTCTTCAAGTGGCCAGTGATTTCTAGTCTATGTCTATAGGCAGCAGCCTCTAATGTGCTAGGGATGGCTGTTTAACAGCCTTGAGATAGAAGCTGTTTTTCAGTCTCTCGGTCCCTGCTTCGATGCACCTGTAATGACCTCACCTTCTGGATGATAGCGGGGTGAACAGGCAGTGGTTGA